>NC_064810.1:70926694-70934620 GCF_023721935.1 Panthera uncia | reverse complement strand
TAAGTTTATTTATTCTGAGAGAGAGAGAGAGAGAGAGAGAGAGAGAGAGAGAGAATGTGTGCACACAAGTGGGGGAGGGGAAGGGGAAGAGAAAGGAGAGAGAGAATCTCAAGCAGGCTTCCAGCTATCGGTGCAGAGCCCCATGAAGGGCTGGAACCCACAAACCCTGAGATCATGACCCAAGTTAACATCAAGTCACTCACTCAACCAACTGAACCACCCAGGCACCACTTAAATTTAACTTTTAAAAAGAAATTCATATATACAAACAGATTCATAAGTAAGTTTCAAAAAAGACTTAAGTTCTCTTTCTAAATTCACAGAATACTTTTCCAGTGATTAATAACATTAAAAATTGAAGATGGTTGGGGCACCTGGGTAGCTCAGTTGGTTAAGCATCTGACTTCCACTCAGGTCATGACCTCACAGTTCGTGAGTTTGAGCCCCATATTGGGCTCTGTGCTGACAGCTCAGAGCCTGGAGCCTGCTTCAGATTTTGTGTCTCCCTCTCTCTGCCCTTCCCCCACTCATGCAGACGCACTCTCTCTCTCAAAAAATAAACATTAAAAAAAATTAAAAATTGAAGATGGTCATTTGCTCCCAAGCAACAGAAAAAAAGTGTAGTTTAAAAAAAATTTTTTTTGGCATTTATTTTTGAGAGAGACTGTGAGCAAGTGGGGGAGGGGCAGAGAGAGAGAGGGAGACACAGAATCCAAAACAGCTCCAAGGCTCTGAGCTGTCAGCACAGAGCCCGACGCAGGGCTGGAACCCACGGACCGCAAGATCATGATGACCTGAGCCAAAGTCAGTGCTCAACCGACTGAGGAGTCCCAAGTATAGTTTAAAAATACAAATTACTGGGGGGGCTGGGTGGCTCAGCCAGTTAAGCGCCAGCCTTCAGCTCAGGTCATGATCTCACAGTTTGTGGGTTTGAGCCTGGCATTGGGCTCTGTGCTGACAGCTCAGAGCCTGGAGCCTGCTTCGGATTCTGTCTTCCTCTCCCTCTGCCCCTCCCCCGCTTATGCTCTCTTTCAAAAATAAACATTAAAAAAAATGTAAAAATGACAAATTACTGGACAAAATCAGGGTATCAGACTCAAAAACCAATATTCAGTGATGTGATTAAATACATGCTTTTATTGCTTATAATCTTGTAGTAAATGTTCTTATTATCTTTTAAATGTATTTGATGGGCAGGGCAATTTCCCCATCTAATCTCTTAACAACCAATGGGAAATAACATTCAAGAAAAAGCAATGTAAGATTATTGCTAAACGGCACAAGTTTTTAGTAGCATGTAGAAATAAATGCATTACTTACAAGAATACCACTCATAGAATACTGTAAGTGTTCAATGTCAACAGGCAAAAAAAAAGAGGTATCATACTGTATACCCAAGAATTATTAAATATTGTATAATATATTCATGAATACTTACCCTTGCCCAATTTTTTCATATCTTGTGTATTTTTTCTTAGGGTCACCTATGCTCACAATAGTTCCTATTTTAAACAAAAAACAAACAAAACACTGGAAACTCAGTCAAATATTTTAAATTTGTAAACTAATTCCATCATTATTCCTAATAAACTCTACTGATTTTAGAACATTAGCTTTCAAACATAACACTAAATTTTAAAAATAATGCATGTTTCAAAAGCAAAACACTAATGAAACTTATCAGAAGCAAGAACATATTATTTACATTAGGTTGGACCTCCTAACCAATGTCTTCATTATCCTATCACTTTCTCAAAAATAAACACACTTTAAAATGACCAACTGTGTTAGTCTGCCTAAGAATGTAAGAGGTTTTCAGGATGTGGGAGATTCAGTCTTAATTGGAAAATTCTTGGGTAAGGATGAGTATCCTTTAATACACTGAAATGTATTAAACTAATGATAAGTTATGAAACTACTTACTATCAGAAATACATAAATGATATCCAAGTGAATAAACCTAAATGGCTTTTCTGACTCTTCCCATATATCTTCTACCTTCCAATATATTTAGGAAGCCACTTATTACTATAAAGATTACTTTAGTATGAACTAATCATGTATCTGTTTTAGGAAGGTTCACAAAGTCACAACTAATGAACAGTTTTAAAATCAGGATTTGGATATAAAACTATAATTTATATTCTTACTATCATTAAGTCAAAACATGAGAAAACCACACAAAGTCTTCACTTGCTTAAGGTAAAAGGAGATAGGATCATATCAAGGAAACTCACACAAATAATCCAATTTTATATAGGTACCCAATCTTAGGTCTAGAGCTACTATAGCTGTAGTATTTTTCCTTGATCCCTCTCTATATAAAGTGCTCTTTATAACTACAGCTGTTGTAGACTTGCGACCAGACATTACTGCTACCCTGTCCCTGGCACTGTGTACATTATTTCCAATGGTTGATTCAGGCCAATGGCAGCTGATGGATTTAAAGGGAAAAGAGAAAAAAATATATTTAATGTTTACACATATATCTATACAGGAATGCCATATTGTTTAGTTATTTGGGAACATTTTGTATTTTCATACTGAGAAGCTAGAAGTATGCATAAATATAGACAAATTTCTTTCAATAAGGTCTCTAATCATGAGCCTTAGATTTGGCCCTTTGGGAAAAAGTACTGCTCCCAAAGGTACTGACCATTGCAAAGACATTACTCAATAGTCAACACATAATAAACAAGCAAATTAGAGTATGATTGGCTTCAGGAGATTTTAATTAAAGCTATTGTTCCTAGAAGAAAACTATTTTTTATGTCTTAAGCCAAAATATAAGGTATAAATTAAAACCCATCTGAGCCAAATGTTTCAAGAACTATTAGCAGTTTAAGAATAATGTAAAATGTAGGTAACATACTTAATTTCTCCATAATCTCTTCATCTGTCATTTTGGTCTTCTTTTTCTGTTTGTCAGAAGACTTGGCACCACTATCAACATTAGAATCACCAACTGGTGCAGGAATAGGGTCAATTACAGACCGTGTATAAATCTGTAGAGAGAGTCAATAACGGAGATCTGAGGAAAAATACTTTTAGGTATTCTTACTGGCACACTATTCAGTTCTTTGACTTAAGATACATTTTTTGTTTGTTTTTATTTTATTTTCATTTTAGAGAGAGCGAGAAAGCATTCACAAGCAAGCAAGGGAGAGGGGCAGAGGGAGAGAGAACCTTAAGCAGGCTCCAGCATGGAGCCCAATGCAAGATCGTAACCTGAGCCAAAATCCATTCGGTTGCTCAGCCGACTGAGCCACCCAGGTGCCCCTCAATTCTTTGATTTCTAACCAAAACTAATTTTCTCCAGTTGTTCTAAACGATGAGAATATTTTCAGATTTGTCTTAGTAGCTACTAATTCTCACAAAAACTTTTACCCAAAGATGATTTCTACTATTTCATTTTAAGCAGCCAATTCTAGGAGGTCAACAAAGAAATCAGAGGCCTCTCTCATTAGATCAGGATCCAGTGGCAGTCCTCAGAGTCCTTCCTGTCAAGTGTGCCAGCGTTCCACAACACGGCACCTTCCCCACACTTCCCTTGTGCTAGTACAGGGGGAGGCAAAGGACTCTTTCTGCCTCTATCTGAGGTCATTAAATTCTCCCATATCCGGTTGGGAATTTCACACACAGCAGCCTCCTGAATGACATCAAGACCTTGAGAGAAATGTAAAATGGGAGATAATGTACACAATCTGGGTAAGAAGTTAAGAGTTAGGTTTCAGATATAGTAGTTATCTGCACTGAAATAAACAGAGAAAGTCAGGGAAATAGATGAATTCTCTGGAAGAGAAGGTGTAATATAGAAAGAAAAAACAATGAGTATTTTAACTTTTAAGGAAGTCATTCAATTTAAGTTTTCAATAAAAAATTAGTTTTTTGATGAGTGGATTTTAGGTAAAGATCTCCTAGTCAAATTTCCCCATACTGAGGGCTTTTGAAAATTCATCACTGGAAGTCAAATACAGACTGCTACTTTTTTTTTTTTTTTAAACACACATGCCCAGACACCCACAGTCCAATTAATAATCAGACACGCACTGATTTTGTATGATCCGGTCGTGGGGCAATAACAGGAGGGGCAGCCTCTTCATCATCATCATCTTCCTCTGTTACTACTGCTGATGTTTCTGACCCCTTGGTATTCAGCTGTATTAATCACATGAGCAAAGTAAGGAAGATACATCAAATACAACAATATGTTAAAATAGGACTCTCTTTTTAACATACTTGAAAAAATGTATTTAATACCTCATTTCAAAATGATAAAACCTCACTGGTTCTAATATAATCTTAAAGAGTAAAGGCAATTCTATAACTTATAGAAATTGAGTTTATGAAATAAATGTTTACAGTAAATATCAAGTTTTCTTAAAAGAAAATTTATACTTTTTATACGAAGAATTTTACACCCTTTAAACAAGTCTTAAAAGGAAATAATCACTTTATTTGTTAAGACCAAAAACAAAGATCCTCTAGGCTTTACATAAGTCAGAGTCATTTTTGGTCATTTTAAACAGCCAGATTATCACCATAAAAAATGGTGGCTAATCAAATAAAGGAAGACGTTAACCTTTATACAGAGTTTATTATTATATGCCAGATATGTGCTAAGTAGGTACTTTACATATTACCTCATTTAGTCTTCATAACTCTAGGAGGAGACTGTTTCTTCCCAATTGAGGAAATTCTATTTACTTAATATGGTTTCCTTATTTGCTTAATCAAGCAGCTAGCTTAAAACATATTTAAAATAAATAAATAAATAAATAAATAAATAAATAAATAAATAAATAAGAAAGACATGTTAAGTAGTTCTTTTTTTTCTGGTGGCTGTAATTTATTTTAGAAAGCAAAATAAAAACTGAGATTTGTTTTGGGTAACTTAAGTTAGAAAAAGTGTTACAAGAAGTAACGTATTAACTTACTCCTGGTGTTCCAGAAGGGAAGCCATCTTTCTCTGAATGTGGAACAGAAAATAATGCTAAGTCAACAAACTCAAAAAATAAAACAACTTCTATATAATAAAGGAAGAAAATACAAAGCAGAGCAAGTAAAATGTTCTTAGACTGATTTCAAGTTGAATTAAATCTTCAGAAAAATGACAGTATCAATATTAAAATAAGAATTTACACAAGATTGTGCTAAAAAAAATCTCAAATCTTAATGGAACTGTAAATTTACTAAAAATCACTGATGTATATACTTCAAATGGGTGAATTTTATAGCATGTGAACTATGATTTTAATAAAGTTATTAAAAACATATCTGAAACTAAACTTGTCAAAGTGTAATTAAAATAAGACAAATTTATTCATAGCAATACTTTCTTCAGTAAACTATTGAGAAACTTAAAGCTACTATTCAGACAATGGCAGTTGTACAAAGGGAAATTTTTTTTTTTTAATGTTTTTTTACTATTCTTGAGAGAGAGAGAGAGAGAGAGAGAGAGAGAGACAGAGCACGAGTGGGGGAGGGGCAGAGTGGGACAGAGACACAGAATCTGAAACCGCTCCAGGCTCTGAGCTGCAAGCACAGAGCCAACGCGGGGCTCGAACCCACAAACGACGAGATCAGGACCTGAGCGGAAGTTGGAGGCTCAGCCAACTGAGCCACCCAAGCACCCCAAGGAAAATTCTTTTTTTAATGTTTATTTATTTTTGAGACACACGGAGAGAGACAGAATGAGCAGGGGAGGGGCAGAAAGACAGGGAGACAAAGATTCAAAGCAGGCTTCAGGCTCTGAGCTGTCAGCACAGAGCCCCACTCAGGGGCTTGAACTCACCAGCTCCAAGATCATGACCTGAGCCGAAGTTAGACGCTTAACCGACTGAGCCACCCAGGTGCCCCAGGAATATGCTTTCTTTTTGATCAAAATTTATGTCAAGAATTTTCCTTTGGGGCGCCTGGGTGGCTTAGTTGGTTAAACCTCTGACTTCAGCTCAGGTCATGATCTCACGGCTCATGTGTTGATCTGTGCTAACAGCTCAGAGCCTGGAAACTGCTTCTGATTCTGTCTCCATCTCTCTCTGCCTCTCCCCCGCTCATGAATGGTTTCTCTCTCTCTCTCTCTCTCTCTCTCTCTCAAATATAAATAAACATTAAAAAAATTTTTTTTTAAAAATGAGAAAGCATATTCCTGAAGGCAAAACACAGTTCATTAACATTAAATGTCAAAATATTCATTCTGGAGTTTAGAAAAGCAAGTTTTGTTTTGTTTTACTTTTCAAAAGGCCCAGGGAAATTTACATTTTATACATATGCATATGTAATAATATATAATAATATGTGAACACATTATGCATATATTAACATGTTATTTAACATATATTAATATATTACCATTATAAATTAACATAATATACAAAACATACTTATATATTATATAAATAAGTGTAACTTATAAATGTGATTATATTAAAGGTATATATTTAACGTGACTTTAACATATATATTAAAGATATATATAGGGTGAAAAGAATATACCATTTTCTGGTCAAACACTGATTTAAAAAAATACTAATTTACACAGACTTACTAGCTGACACAAAAGTTCTAGGGACAAGTCTGACCTTTTGCTAAGGATAAAAAGGTCGAGATCTAGGTAAAAAAGTCAAGATCATTTGGCCAAGTGGTCTCTATTTCTTCCTTGAACATAGCCCTTATTTCTGTGAAAATGCAGTCAAATTAAGTACAATTAATTAAAACTACATGGGTGAATTTTAGCTCAATCATGTTTTTAAAAAGTACATGTATGGAGGTGCCTGGGTGGCTCAGTCAGCTAAGCGTCTGACTTCGTCTCAGGTCATGATCTCTCGGTTTGTGAGTTTAAGCCCTGCGTCGGGCTCTGTGCTGAGATGACAGCTCAGAGCCTGGACTCTGTGCTTCAGATTCTTTCTGTGTCTCCCTCTCTCTCGGCCCCTCCTCCATTTGCATTCTGTCTGTCTCTCTCAAAAATAAACATTAAAAAAATTTTTTAAAAATTAAAAAAATTTTAAAAAGTACATGTATGACTTTAGGGGTCAGAGACACATATTAAATGACTCCCTGGGGATGTAATTAGCAAAATCCACTGGAGGAAATGGGACCCATGATCCTGTTTCTTCAACAAATAAAATGCAAGGAAAAGAGAATCTAACAATAAGTGTGAAGAAGCCTAAATATCGAAAGAGATTCAAAAGATACAGTAATGTATGGACTTTATTCTGATCCTGATTTGAACAAATAAACTATTTTTAAAAATCCACTATACTCCAATTCTTACCAAATGATTTTAATTCCAAGGTATAAAATCTTTAAGTTCTAATGCTTATTTTATATTCATATATTTTTGAACCAATTTCAAATTTTTGAATGACTTAAACATTTTTTTACTTCATAGTCTGTGTGTTTAATATAGGAAAACAACGCTCCTCCTGTCCCACTGACAATAAATATATTTCTAGTATGAACATGCCTATAAATCAGCATCTTTCTCTTCTATTGCTGGGAGTCATTCAAAAGCAGTGACAAGAAAAAACAAACAATAGGCCAAAACATCCACTTTTGGCAAAACTAAGAGAATAGCATACTCCCCAGACTCCAAATTATGCATGAGAGCTACTCCAATTAGTTTACAAAAGGCAGATCTAGAGCAGGGGAAAAAGTAGAGACAAGAACCATAGCTTAGGTTTTTATTTTTCCAGAAGCAATCTTTTTATCTAGGTGTGCTTCAAAATTCTGCAATCCCATTTGAATCAGCCTTTTACCATTGCTGGACATCTTACCAGGAGGAGTAAAGCTCAGATATTTCTGCTTCACCGTGTTGGAGTCATAGAACTTTAAGACATCCAGCACGGCCTGAGGATTCTTCTTTTGCTCTAGTTTGGTGATATTGGAGGTCTGTAATAATCGAGCCCACTGTTCTGGCATGCCCTA
>NC_064810.1:70920423-70926684 GCF_023721935.1 Panthera uncia | reverse complement strand
ATATTGGAGGTCTGTAATAATCGAGCCCACTGTTCTGGCATGCCCTAACAAAAAAGATATTAAGAAATTAGTGGTTTTGAGTTGCTCTAATAAAATCAACTTCCAGAGGAAAATGACAAGATACATAAAAAACAAGTCAATCGGGGCGCCTGGGTGGCGCAGTCGGTTAAGCGTCCAACTTCAGCCAGGTCACGATCTCGCGGTCCGTGAGTTCGAGCCCCGCGTCAGGCTCTGGGCTGATGGCTCGGAGCCTGGAGCCTGTTTCCGATTCTGTGTCTCCCTCTCTCTCTGCCCCTCCCCCGTTCATGCTCTGTCTCTCTCTGTCCCAAAAATAAATAAACGTTGAAAAAAAAAAAAAAAATTAAAAAAAAAAAAAAAAATTAAAAAAAAAAAAAAAAAAAAAAAAACAACAAAAAAAAACAAGTCAATCTGCATAACTGCAGGCCTGACTAAATTGTAGGTCTTATTTTTCTAAAGGTCAATTTTTCTAAGTCTATTTTGCATAATTTTAACTAATGGGCTCAGCTCCGTAGAAGAAAGATACATCCAACCACAAACACTTTCATAAGAGAAAAGCACTAAAAGTTCACAGTTAACATGTGGACAGAAAAGTTAACTTGAAACATAATGATGCAAGGAAAGGTTTAAGTGCAGGGACATAAACGAGTCCCAATCTGGTAAACTTACAGTGAATTCTCCAGTAACTGCATCAAAGCCAACATGAATAGTGTGCTCAAAATCAGATGGAGGAGAAATTTCTGGCCGTTCCTTTTCTTTCTTCTTACTTCCTAGAGGGCATTAAAAAAAGAATCAGTCTATTTAAACAAGATTAATAAAGGTACTCATAATTAGGTTTTTCCCCAAACCAGATCAGGAACAAAGTTATTCTAGAAGAGACTTCCCCTAAAGACACTGGCTGATAGAAAACTGATAAAAGAAGTAAAGTAACCTATTCTGTCATCAAGCAGAGGTGGGGACAACCAGACAATGGCCTGATTAAAGAGGTACAAAGACTGACCCAGCACTGGGCCTGAATAAAAGAGCACAGGGCAGAAGACACAGCCCTTTAGAACACTGGTTCTCATAAAAGCCTACACTTCAGTTCACTGAGCAAACTAGAAAACAATGTCTATTTCCATCAGGCTATCTTCATCCCAAAAGAACTTACATTATTATGATGGTATAGACAAAGAGTCTATGTGCATGCCTCTTGTGCAATGCTAACCCTTCCTTTTTATAAGGTTAATAACTGTTACATCTTAACACTTTCCAGTGTTTCTGTGGTTGTACCAATTATTTTTGCTACATTTCTGACATACATCAGTAATATCCTCTGTAATTTAGGGCGCTTGGGTGGCTCAGGTGGTTAAGTGTCAGACTTTGGCTCGTGTCATTTCATGGTTCGTGGTTCAAGCCTCGTGTCAGGCTCTGTGCTGACAGCTCAGAGCCTGGAACCTGCGTTGGATTCTGTGTCTCCCTCTCTCTCTGCCCCTCCCCCACTCATGCTCTCTCAAAAATGAATAAACGTTAAAAAAAAATAATATTCTCTATAATTTAAACACATCTGTTCCTCCCTACCCCCGCCCCCCCCCCCCCACCTCCCACCTGCCTTGCTCTTATATCCTGCTTTAATCTGCAGTTTATGCCTAGGCTTCTGGCCTAGCTATTGTCCTAGGACATTCCTAAACTTTTACCCTGTGCTAGAATCTATTTTCTGGATTATTCTGTTTCCTTCTTCTTAGTTTACCCCTTGATAATTTTTGACTATATATATTTAGGTTGAAAATGTTCCCCCCCCCCCCCTTGGAATTTCTTCTAATTTCCAGCGTTGCTATTTAGAAGGCCAATGCCATTCTGAACCACTGTGGAAAATCAACTATCCAAATATGCCTGAGTCTATTTCTAGATGCTCAACTCTGTTGCAATGATCTCTTTACCTTTATGCCAATAGCAGCCTGCCTTGACTACTGTAGTTTAAAAATAAACACTTGAAACTACATAGTATAAGCCTTGCCACTTTTTCCTTTTTCAAAGTTGTTTGGCTATTCTAGGTCCTTTGCAATTCCATGCAAATTTTACTTAAGTTTTTAAATGTCTATTTAAAATTTTTAAAAAATGTTTTATTTTAGGGGCGCCTGGGTGGCTCAGTCAGTTGAGTGTCCAACTTCGGCTCAGGTCATGATCTCAGTCTGTGAGTTTGAGCCCCGCATCAGGTTCTGTGTTGACAGCTCGGAGCATGGAGCCTGCTCTAAATTCTGTCTTCCTCTCCCTCTACCCCTCCCCCATGCTCGCACTCTGTCTCTCTCTCTCAAAAATAATGAATAATCATTTTTAAAAAATGTTTTATTTTATTTTTGAGAGAGAGAGCAAGCAGGGGAGATGCAGAGATAGAGGGAGACAGAGGATCTGGAGTGGGCTCTGTGCTGACAGCAGAGAGCCCGATGTGGGGCTCAAACTCACCAACTGTGAGATCACGCCCTAAGTCAAGTGGGACACTCAACCAACAGAGCCACCCAGGCGCCCCTATTTATTTTTTATTTTTGAGAGAGAGCGCAGTGCACATGCGTGTGAGTGGGGTAGGGGCAGAGAGAAAGGGAGAGAGAGAATCCCAAGCAGGTTCCCAGCTATCAGCCAGAGCCTGACACAGAGCCTGATCTCAAAACCATGGGATCATGACCTGAGACAAAATCAAGAGCCAGAGGCTTAACCATCTGAGCCACCTAGGCATTCCTGCGTGCAAATTTTAGAACGAGCCTGATAATTTCTACAGAAAATCCTCCTCAGATTTTGATTGGAATTGCAGTGAATCTACAGATCAATTCAGGGAGAACTGATTTCTTAACAATATTAAATCTTCTAATTGATGAAAAACAGCAAATCTCTCCATTCATTTAGAACTTCTTTAACTTCTCTCAGCAATATTTCAGTTACCAGTGTATAGATGTCACTGCTTCTGTCAGATTTCTGCCTCAGTATTTAAAAATTTCTGTTGCAACTGCAATAGTACAACTTTTTATTTATTTATTATATCACTCCAGGCATTGGTGGCTTTAATGGCAAAGCCAGTTAGTGAAGGAGTGTTCTTACAATGCAAGATACTAGCACTTACTGAACTTTGAAAAGGTGTTCTGGTTAACTGTGATAGTATGTTTTACTAGTGAAAAAAACTCTTTCTCTCCTGCCAAGGCACCTTTATGTAAAAGCACTTAGTCGGAGGTCACTTTTTTTTTTTTAAAGTAAACTCTATCCCCAACATGGGGCTTAAACTTGTGACCCCAAGATCAAGAGTCACATGTTCTAGTGACTGAGCCAGCTGGTACCCCACAAATGGTACAGCTTTTTAAATTTGGTTTTCAACTGTTCATTGACAGCACAGAGAAACCCTGATATAGAGTTTATACCTGAAACTTTACAATGTCTACTTTTTAGTTCCAGTGACAGCTTTGTAGCTATTACAGGATTTCATATAAAAATTCAATCATGTTTTTGGTGAATAAAGGTTTACTTCTTTCTCATTCTGACATCCTTTCATCTCTTTTTCTTATCTTACCGCACTGGCTACAACCTCTAGTACACTGTTGGTCTTAAAGGAAAAACATTCTTTTTTTTTTTCACAATTAAGTTTGACCCTAGTGTAAGTTTTTCAAAGATGCTCTTTTTATCAGGTTAAGGGCATTTCCTTCTATTCCAAGTTTGCTGAATGTTTTTATCGGAAACAAATATTAGATTCTGTCAAATGCTTCTTCTGTAACTACTGAGATGAACATGTTTTATCTTTCTTATTTTGTTAATATAATAAATTACATGGACTGATTCCCAAATGTTGCACCAACCCTGCATTCCTGAAATGATATCCACCTGGACAGTATGTACTATTACGCTTTTCATATACTGTGAGATTCTAATTGCTAAAATCTTGCTAAGATTTTCCATCTATGTTAATGAGAAACATTGGTATGTCGCTTTCTTTTTTGTGATATCTTTGGTTGGGGCATCGGAGTAACGCTGGTCTCATAAAATAAGTTGGGAAGTATTCCTTCTCATTCAATTTTCTGGAAGATTACGTAGAAATGTTGACATTTCTTCCTAATGTTTGGTAGAATTCACCAATGGAGCCATCTGGGTCTGACATTTTCTTTGTGGACAGTTAATAACTACAAACTAAATTTTCCTAAGAGATAGTGTTTTTAGGTTACCCATTTCTTCTTGAATGAATTTTGAAAATTTGTGTTTTTCAAGAAATTTACCCACTTTATCTAACATGCTGAATTTGTTACCTATCATTTTTAGTATCTGTAAAAATGCCACCTCTTAGGGCTCCTGGGTAACTCAGTCGGCTGAGCATCTGACTCTTGGTCTCAACCCAGGTCATGATCTCATGGGTTCATGAGATCGAGCCCTGCATCCAGCTCTGCACAGACAGTGCAGAACCTACTTGGAATTCTCTCTCTCTGCCCTTCCCCCCTACTTGCTCTCTGAGTAAATAAACATTAAAAAAATTGTTTTTAAATGCCACCTCTTTCTTTCTCAATGTTGGTAATTTGTGTCTTCTCTCCCCACCCTACTCACCATTATGTCTGCCTAGAGGTTTATTCATTTAATTGATATTCTCAATAAATCAGCTTGTGGTTTCACTGATTTTTCTATTTTATTGATCTCCACTTTAATTTTTGTTATTTCTTTTCTTCTACTACTTTGGATCTCACTCACTCTTCCCTTCTAGTTTATTAAGACAGCTTTGCTTAAGTCGTTGATTTGAAATCTTTTTCTTTTCTCATATGGGTGTTTAGTGGCATAAATTTTCCTTTAAGTATTATCTTAGCAGCATCATACAGATACTGATGCTTTGAATTTTCATTCTGTTTAATATACTTCCTAAATATCTTTTGAGTTCTTTATTTAGAAGTGGGTTTTTTTGTTGTTATTTTACTTTTAAAATATTTCCAGAAATTTCTCTGTTACTGATTTTTCATTTAATTATATTGTGGGCACAGAATATACTTCATGTGATTTAAATTCTTCTGAATTGTTAGGTTTTAAAAATCTCCTTAGAATATGATCTCAGGATGTGTTCTGTGTTCACTTAGAAAAGAATATGTATTCTGCTGGGTGGAGTGTTCTATAAATGTCAGCTGGTCAAGGTGATTGATAGTTTTAGCACTTTTCTATCTATTTGCTCTATCAATTATTGATAAAAAGTATCCTGGAATCTCCAACTGTAAGTGTACTTATCTATTTCTCCTTAAAATTCTATCTGTTTTTGCCTCATGTGTTTCAAAGTCCTATTATTAAGTGCATAAATGTTTACATCTATTATATCCTCTTGATGAACTGACATTATACCATTATAAAATAACCTATTTCTTATCCTTATCCCTTAAATATTTAGAGCAGTATTTTTTGCTCTATAGTCTACCTTATCTAACATCAGTCAGTACAGGTTTTCTTTTCACCGTTAGCATACTTTAAAAATCCAAAGCAGGCTCCAGGCTCTGAGCTGTAAGCACAGAGCCCGATGCAGGGCTTGAACTTGTGAACTGTGAGATCATGACCTGAGCTGAAGCTGGATGCTTAACTGCCACCCAGGCGCCCCTAACAAACTCTGCTTTTAAATTGGGGTGTCTAATCCGGATGGCCAACAGGCACATGAAAAGATGTTCAACGTCGCTCCTTATCAGGGAAATACAAATCAAAACCACACTCAGATATCACCTCACGCCAGTCAGAGTGGCCAAAATGAAGAAATCAGGAGACTATAGATGCTGGAGAGGATGTGGAGAAACAGGAACCCTCTTGCACTGTTGGTGGGAATGCAAATTGGTGCAGCCGCTCTGGAAAGCAGTGTGGAGGTTCCTCAGAAAATTAAAAATAGACCTACCCTATGACCCAGCAATAGCACTGCTAGGAATTTATCCAAGGGATACAGGAGTACTGATGCATAGGGGCACCTGTACCCCAATGTTTATAGCGGCACTCTCAACAATAGCCAAATTATGGAAAGAGCCTAAATGTCCATCAACTGATGAATGGATAAAGAAATTGTGGTTTATATACACAATGGAATACTACGTGGCAATGAGAAAAAATGAAATATGGCCTTTTGTAGCAACATGGATGGAACTGGAGAGTGTGATGCTAAGTGAAATAAGCCATACAGAGAAAGACAGATACCATATGGTTTCACTCTTATGTGGATCCTGAGAAACATAACAGAAACCCATGGGGGAGGGGAAGGAAAAAAAAAAAAAAAAAAAAAAGAGG
>NC_064810.1:70903455-70920323 GCF_023721935.1 Panthera uncia | reverse complement strand
GGGTGGGAGGGAGGGCAGGGTGGGTGATGGGTATTGAGGAGGGCACCTTTTGGGATGAGCACTGGGTGTTGTATGGAAACCAATTTGACAGTAAATTTCATATATTAAAAAATAAAAAATAAAAAAAAATAAAAAAAAAATAAAAAAAAAATAAATTGGGGTGTCTAGACCAGTTACAATTAATGTGATTACCTATACAGCTGGGTTTAAAATCACTATTCTATTATTCGTTTTCTAATGGTCTCTATTCTTTGTTTACATTTTCCTCTTTTTCTTCTTTTGGATTAACTAAGTATTTTTTATAATTCCCTTTTATCTCCTTTGTTGTTGTTGTGTTGTTTAAATAGGCTTCATACCCAGTGCAGAGCCCATCATGGGGCTTGAACACACAACGCTGAGGTCAAGACCTGAGCTGAGATCAAGAGCTGGACACTTTAACGGACTGAGCCACCCAGAGCCCCTCCTTTGTTGGTTTTTTAAGTGGTAACTCTTTATATGCCATAAAGTTAATCTGGGTTTTATTTATATATAGAGTTGTGCCACCATCACTGCAATCCAACCGTGGAACATTTTCATCATCCCTAAAAGAAACCTTGTACTCATCAGCAATCACTACCCATTAATCCCACTCCCCCTACCAAGCTCTACACAACCACTAATCTTGGTCACCACACATCTGCCTATTCTGGCCATTTCATATAAATAGGACCACATGGGGGCACCTGGGTGGCTCAGTTGGTTAAGCGTCTGACTCTTGGCTCAGCTTAGGTCATGAACTAGCAGTTTCCTGAGTTCGAGCCCCGTGATGGGCTCTGCACTGATAGTATGGAGCCTGCCTAGGATTCTGTCTCCCTCTCTGCCCTTCCCCTACTTGTGCTGTCTCTGTCATTCTCAAAATAAACAAACTTAAAAAAAGAAAAAGGACCACACAACATGTGTGTAAATGGCTTTTACTTAGTTTCTGAGGTTGATCTGTGATAGAATGTATCAGTACTTCGTTTCTTAAACACTTGATTATTTTTTCAGAGATTTAGACAAGAAAAAACATTTTCAGTGATTTTCATTCCTTTATGCAGATCCACATTTCCATCTGACAACATCTTCCTTCTGCCTGAATGATTTGGTTTAACATTCTTACAGTGCAGGCCTGCTGGTGATCAATTCTTTCAGCCTTTACACATTTAAAAAAGCCTGTTTTCCCTTCACTTTTGAAAGATACGTTCACAAGACAGAGAATTCCAAGTTAACAGACTTTTTTCTTTCAGTACTTTAAAGATATTGCCCCATGTCTTCTGGGATGCACCATTACTTCCATAAAGTCCGCTGTCATTTTTTGTTCCTATACATGTGTGTCTTTTCTTTCTGGCAGCTTATTTTTTCAGCTTACAACAGTAAGGTTTTTTGTTTTTTAACAGACTTCATTTTTTAGAGAAGTTTTAGGTTCACAGAAAATTGAGCCAAGGTCTGAAAGCTTTTAAGATTTTCTCTTTATTATTGGTTTTAAACAATTTGATTATGTGCCAGGGTGTAGTTTTCATCATATTTTTTGTGCCTGGAATTCACTATCTTCTTGAATCTATGGGTTTATAATTTTCATTAAATTTGTAAAGTTTTCAGCCACTTTTTAAAAAGTACTTTTTTTTGTTTGTTTCCCCCTCCCATTCTTTGGAGACTTCAATTACACTTGTATCAGGTCTGCATGAAGTTATCCCACAGCTATTCACTTTTGTTTCAGATTTTTCCTTTCGTTTTATTTTATTAAAAAAAATACTTATTTTGGGAGACAGCATGCGTGCACAGTCGTGCACATGAACAGGGGAGGGGCAGATAGAGAGGAGACAGAGAGAACCTCAGCAGAGAGCCCGATATGGGGCCTGAACCCACGAACTGTGAGATCATGACCTGAGCTGAAATCAAGAGTCAGATGCTTAACATACTGGGCCACCCAGGTGCCCCTCTCTAAAATATCGTTGTAGATGGTTTCTATTGCCATGGTCTTCAAATTCACTAATCTTTTCTTCTGCAAGCCTAATCTGTGATTCTTATCCCTTGTATTTTCCATCTCTAAAATTTTTTTCTTTTCTTTATCTTCCATCGCTACTTCTAAATATGCTGAATCTTTCTTTTGGGTTCTTCAACATATAGAATATAATTATTTCTATGTCCTTGCCTACTAATTCTATCATCTGTGTCATTTCTGGATTGATTTTACTCATTATGGGTCTTTGCATGCCTGGAAAATATTGACTGGATGGCAGACATAAAAAATTTTCCGTGGTAGGTGCCTGATATTTTTGTATTCCTATCAATATTGGTGAGCTTTGTTTTGAGACACACATAGGTGATTCTAAGCTGTTTACTTATATAGGAAAGAAACAAATTTAGAAAGAGTTGATCCTTTTAGGAATTAAAGTTTTGTTAGGCAAAATTGGAGCAACATTAAATCTAGAGTTAATTCTGTCCCATTACTGAGGCAAGACCTCTCTATGTTTCTTATTCTGAATGGTGGGACTAGGAAATATTCTGGGCCCTGTGTGAGCACTGAGGACAGCTTCCTCTCATCATTTCCAGTGGCTGCTTTTTCCACCTCTGGGTACTTATCTCACATGCATGTGCTACTGAAGGCTCAAGGGGGATCTCTACAGATCTTTCTCCCTCTCTGGTGTGTGTATACAAACTAGCTGCCTTGACATCTCCCAGCTCCCAGCTCTGTTTCTTAGCTCTAGGAGACCACCTAATTGTCCCTCCCTGTGCTGCAGCCTGGGAACTCTTGCCAGGAAGTAAGCTGGATCAATTGTAGGGCTCACCTCAATCATTTCCTATCTCTTAGGGGTTGGTTTTCTTCATTATTTGATGGACAATATCATGAAAACCACTGTTTTGCATATTCCCCCCCCAGTTCTATTTCAGTTCTTTCAGGTGGAGGGGTAAATCTGGTCACTGTTACTCCATCTGGACTGTGTATACAACAGGTTTTGCTGTCTTAGCTATGTTATTATGAAATTTCAGGATGATATGATTTGAGGTGGTCTTTATTCTTTCATTGGGCTGGGTACTCGGTGCATCCTTTCTGTCTGGAAATTATATTCTTCAGATCTGGGAAAACTTTTCTATTATTTCTTGGATTATTTCACTTTATTTTCTTTGTTCATTATTAGTTACATCAGTACATCTTGGTGTGATCTTGTAACTGTTATATTTTTCTCATCTTTGCATTTTTAATAATCTGGGAAAATTTTCTTGACTATCTTCCAATCTTCCACCTACTGATATCTTTTGTTTGTTTTGGTAATCTTAAATGTTGATTTTCCAAGAATTGTTTCTCATTGTTCTCTGATCTGATCTTTCTCTGAGAATACTTTCCTTGTTTCATGGATGCCACTTATCTTCTTCTTGATTATATACAGTTCACTTGTGTGTATAGGCTGGTTTTCTTCATATAGCAAAGTATTAAAAAGTTAACTGGGAAATAAGTCAGCCTTTTCATTAAAGATGGGGACGGGGGGTACCTACACTTTGAAAAATCTTCTAATCTCTAGTCTGAGGGCTTTGAGTCAAGCTCTAAGTATTCTGAAGGCAGGGTAGAGAAAAGAAGTTTATTATATTAAGTTACATTGAATCTACTTTTCTTATTTTAGTGCTACATCTTTCACTGACTCCTCCAACAAGAATGAGGGGCCTCTGAGGTTTAATTTCTCCTTGAATACATATCAGCATCAGTTTGTTCTTTTGTTCTACCAGAAGATGGGACTTACAGCATTTCATTGGCTGAATAGGATAAAGAAGGAGCCCTAAGGGGCCTGACACCTCCTACATAGATTTTCCACTAATTCCCCCCCACCCATTTTCAACTTGTATATTATAGCTCTCCCACCCCACCACACACATGATGTGTGCCTCTAAATTCTAAGCCTCTGAGATTTTTACACGAAAACTGGTTCACTTCTCATAGATGTTCCCTCTGCAAATGCTTAGGATAGGTCTTCATCTGTTCAGTTTACTCAGCTGCCACTTTTCCACCCTTTCATCTTCCAAATATGTATTGAAATCTTTTGTACACTACTGTCTCCTATTCATTTTGCCCTTATGATATTTAAAAAAAAAAATTTAACTATCACTTTACTTGGGTCTGGGGAGGGACAGCAAGATGTGGTCAATTTGCTTTGTTAACCAGAAAATTCTAGTATAAAAGAGTTAAAAGTTGTGTTGTCTGATAGGTCTGCATATCTACAATTGGAATGTTACTATATACTATTCTTTGTTTACAAGACGCTACTGACCTAGCATCAGAAGGAAATACATATATTTTTTTGACTAGTGGTGACAGATTTGTGCTCAAATGTCCATCTCCTTTCTAGGTCTCCTTGACATATAGAATACTTATTTACAAGAGATCTGACTATATTTAACTGACTGAGCCACCCAGGTGCCTGAGATCTTACTATATTAAGAGGGCAGGGCACATTAGATGTGGCAAGGAGCAGAGGGAAATGGAACTGTTAAAGCCGAGTATAAATTTTGCTCTCCTTACTGAAATGCACAACCCCATCTATCATAAACAACCTCTTGGGGCATCCAGCTGGCTCAGTCAGTTAAGCATTTGGTTAAGTGTTCAAATCCTGATTTTGGCTCAGGTCATGATCTTGCAACTTGTGAGATGGAGCCCCGCATTGGGCTGTAATGACAACATGGAGCCTGCTTGGGATTCTCTCTCTCCCTCTCTCTGTCCCTCCCCACCATGCTCTGTCTCTTTCAAAATAAATAAACTTAAAAAGAAAAACCCTGGAGCGCCCGGGTGGCTCAGTCGGTTAAGCGTCTGACTTTGGCCCAGGTCATGATCTCACAGTTCGTGGGTTCGAGCCCTGCATTGGCCTCTGTGCTGATGGCTCAGAGCTTGTAGCCTGATTTGGATTCTGTGTCTCCCTCTCTCTCTGCCCCACCACCGCTCATGTTCTGTCTCTCTCTCCTTCAAAAAAATTAAACGTTAAAAAAAAAAAAAGAAAGAAAAAGAAAAACCCAAAAACCCCCAAAACCAAAAACCTCTCATCTTCCACTACACTATGAGTATTCTGAGGTTATGCCCTCTATTTCTCTTTAGAAGACTCTTCAGAAGTCCCTAGATTTCTAACTAAGTATCCTGAATACAGAAGAAATATTTATTAACCAACTATAAACCAATAGTTTACTTTTTATATGACTCTGAATTGATGACAGCAAAATACATAATTTCACATACTACAAAGTACTTGTTTCTTCTCCTTTAAAAAAAAAGATTTTAAGTAATCTCTACAATCAATATGGGGCTTTATCTCATAACCCCAAGATCAAGAGTTGCACGCTCTTCTGAATGAGCCAGTCAAGTGCCCCTCTTCTTCTTTTAAAAAAATCTGCTTAGAGGGTCGAGTGGGTGGCTCAGTTGGTCAGGCATCCAAGTCAGTTAGGCGTCCAGGTCATGATCTCACAATTGTTGAGACTGAGTCCCATGTCAAGTTTTGCGCTGACAGTAAGGAGCCTGCCTGGATTCTCACTCTCCCCCCCTCTCTCTGCCCCTCTCCTGCTCGTTCCTCCTCCCCTCTTTCTTTCTCTCTCTTTCTCTCTCAAAAAAATAAATAAATAAACTAAAAAAAAATTTAAGAAAAAAAAATCTGGTGCCTGAGTGGCTCAGTCAGTGAAGCGTCTGACTCTTGATTTTGGCTCAGGTCACGATCCTAGGGTTGTGGGATTGAGCCTCATATTGGGTTCCGTGCTATGTGTGGAGCCTGCTTAAAACTCTCTCTCCCTCTGCCCCTCTCCCTAGCTTGGACTCTCTGTCTAAAACAAAATAAAGAAAGACATGTAGGAAGAGGATTCCTGGTTCCATTTGTGCCTAAGACCCAGCCATATTTTTAAATTTGAGAATGTTGAGTTTAGAGACACATATTAAAGAAAGTTTCATATGTATTAGGAGTACAGAATAAAAAGTTAAATAAAAACAAGCAGAACTTAAGACATTTACATACATTAATCCACTATAAAAGAAATGACTCAATACCCTAAAAAGCTGTTTAATTCCATTTGTTTTTATATAACACACATACATACATACATGTATTTCCTGTATTTTAGTTGTCTCAGGAAAGGAGAGACTTAAAAAAATATCTAAGAAAAAAAAAAAGATAGTGAAGCATGTTTCAAATCAAACAATGTGCTAGAAGGATATTGTTACATAAACAGAATCATTCCTTTATGACTCTGGAAACCAAGAACTACAAGGACCACCACCACCAACAAAACCCCCCACCATCTTCTATCTACAGATATCCACCAGGCAACTGAATCACTAGATTGGAAGTAATGGATCAGGGAAAGAAACTCTTTTCTCTCAGAAATAAAACCCACAACTTCGTCCTTATAGAACAAAACAAGCAGGCCAGCAGCAACTTTCGGCCAAAAGGTGGGGCCCCTGAGTCATGTGTTACACAGAATGTACTTAAAAAGAGTCATAAGTATGTCACTGCCACATTCTTTAAGGCCACCACCTTTTAGGCTACACTTGAGCTAGAATATAAGGCTCGACACCGCCCCACCCCCCATCTCCTTAAAAGGGAGACTCTTCTATTTCTACTCTAACTGAATCAGTGATTACCCTTTTGTTCCTTTGACCCAGAACAACTTCAAATTAGTGAAACCAACTTTATTTCATGACAAAGAAGAGTATTCTCTAGCAAATAGGAAGACGGGTATGGGCGACTCTTATTAAAGTTAGAATTCAATTTTTGAACCAGAAGGGATATTCACAGTTCCATCATCTTCATCACTGTCCAGAAGTAAAGGTGCATACAGAATGAATAACTAGAAAATTGCCTTGGTTAATAAATACCATACCATTCAACACTAACTAACTGAATAGAGCTTTTAAAAATAAGCCAAGACAGTGGCTCACTGCCATTTTTATTAACAAAACTACAAGACTTGTTAAGCCATTGTTCACCTGGACTACTGCAAAATCCTCCTAACTAGCTTCCAACTTCAGTCTTAGGCCTCCAACAAAACTTATTTTCTATACAGCTACTAGTCTCTCCTATTTCAGACAGAAATGTGTCCATGTCTTTCCCATGTTTAAAATTCTGTAATGGTTCCCTAGGAAACAGGATAAAATCTGAGCTCTATAGCATGGAATATAAGGCCCTTTATGACCTGTTCCCTGCCCACCTCTTCAGCTGCTTCTGCTGTCTGTAGTTTCTTCCATACATCATACTAGAATTCTTTCCCTCTCTTTGCTTTAGAGTCACGCTATCTACTATCTACTCAGCTCCATGAATATGTACTCAGCTTTGTACTCAGCTCCATGAATATGCTATGATCCGTCTGAAACTCTTTTCTAGGCACAGAACACACATTTAACTATCAAAATCTTCCTAATTATTTTCACTTATTCATTCTTTAGTCTTCTTCAGGTCTATTGTCACTTCTTTAGGAAGCCTTCCCAGAAAGGACAGACGTCTTGTACTAATCCTATTACCACTTTCATAGTTTGTAACTTCATGTTATAGTTTTTGGTATGTCATGAGAGCAGGGATACCATCTGCTTTGCTTATCACTATCTCTGATGACTCACAGGGTACACATGATATGTATGTATCAAAATGTGAAGAGATCTGTTCAATCAAGTTGTCATAAAAAGTATAATTTCTAAGGGTGCCGGGGTGGCTCAGTCAGTTGAGCGTCTGACTTCAGATCAGGTCATGATCTCACAGTTCGTGAGTTCGAGTCCCACACTGGGCTTGCTACTGTCGCTTCGGATCCTCTGTTCCCCACCCTCCTCCACTTGCATGGGCTCTCCCCCTCTCAAAAAGGAGTAAACATTTTAGGAAAAAAAAAAAAAAAGTAGCAAAAAGTAGAATTTCTAATTTTCTTAACTCTTCCAGTGACACTGATTAACCAATAATGAATCACTGAGAACAGGCCAGGGTTTTGTTTTGTTTTGTTTTTAATGAAAACATTAGCTGCCTGTTAGTAAGGACACCAATGAGGGATGTAAATGAATAAAATGAGTACTTCTAGATTAGGACATTAGAGATGGCAAAAATCTTACGGTAATTATGATTTTTTAAAATAAAAATACAATTTTTCCCTTCTAGATTGTTTTCAAGACTAACCACACACTGTAGCCCTCCCCTTCCTGGTCAAATCTCTTTATTTATCATGGAACAAAATCAGTGAGGAATGCCTAAAGATGAAAAGCAATTCAGATAAAACTATGGGAGAGAAACAGCCACTCAGGATGTAGGCAGGAGAATGCCAGTTCAGAAATGTCGGGATTAGTTAAGCAGGTAAGATCTCTGTGTTCACAGAAGCATGATTATGCGCGCGCATGCGCAGCGCGCGCGCGCGCGCGCACACACACACACACACACACACACACACACACAGGGTTCTCCCTTTTTCCTAACCCTCAAAGTTTCAGGTCACACTAATGTAGGAGGTGACAACTTCTAGGAAGAAACAAAAGTGCAGGGAGGCTGGGTTGGAAAGGGAGGGAAGAACCCTAGAGAATGAGAAGAATTAAGGAGCACCCTACCCTTCAAACATTCCATCTTTCTTTCTCCTTCTCTCTCTACAACTAGGCTACACAGAGACTGCAGGAGCTCTACTCTTACTTAACAATAAAGCTGAATGCAATTCTTCCCATCTCACTCTACAAATTCAATGCAAATCTAATGAAAACATCAGCAGGTTGTTTTTTAAAAAAAAATTTTTTTAACGTTTTATTTATTCGTGAGAGAGAAACAGAGCATGAGCGAGGGAGGGGCACAGAGAGAGAGACTGGGACACACAATCCGAAGCAGGCTCCAGGCTCTGAGCTGTCAGCACAGAGACACCCACAAGCAGTGAGATCATGACCTGAGCCAAAGTCAGACGCTCAACCGATGGAGCCACCCAGGCGCCCCTGGTTGTTTTGTTCTTTTTTTTTTTAAAGTACGTGATAAACAAATTCTAAAATTTAAAGAGAAGAGCAAAAGGACAAAAGATCATAAAGAAGAACCTGATAGCAGGTTTGCTCTCTCAGGCATTAAGAATTATAAGCTATAATGATTAAGACAGTACAGTATTAGCTCAGGTACAAATAAGCCAATGCAATAAAGTAGACAATAGAGAAACAGACCCTGGCATACTGGGAAACCTGACAGATAAGGGCTAGTATGGCAGGTCAGTGGGGAAATGACAAAATTTTTAATGAAAGGTTGGGAACACTGGTTCAAAAAAAGTGAAAATGGATCTCTCTTTATACATACCCAAAAACCAAATCCAGACAGTTCAAAGGTTTAAATTATAAAAGGCATACTGTTAAACCTTTAGAAAAATATAAGAAAACATCTTTGACCCATAGTTTGGCAAAGATTTCTTAAAACACAAAAAGCTCATATTTGATAAAGGGATTGATCGATTTAACTACACCAAAATTAGTAACTTCTATTCAACAAAAGATATCACTGAGAGGGTGAAAAGGCAAATCACCACTTGGAAAACTATATTTAATAACATTTAGCTGACAAAGGATTAGTATACAGACAATAAGAAATGTTTATTAATAAAGAAGGCAAAAGCAACTCCACAGAAAAATGGACTGAGGAACATGTAACAGAAAACACAAATAACTGGTAAATTAACATATGAAAAAATAATTTCCCAAGTCTTCAGGGAAATGGAAATTAAACCCACAATGAGATACTATCTCATACTTCCCAAGGTGGCAAAAATTCAAGTCCTGTAAAACAGGAATTTGCAAGGATGTTCAGCAAACATTCATGTTTTGTGGGTAAGAATGAACACTAAAAAGACTTCAGAAAACAATCTGACAAACCTACTCAAGACAAACATGGGAATACCCTGTAACCCTACAATTTTACTCCCAAGTATACATCTCAGAGCAATTTTTAAATCTTTGGCCAAGACCCACATCAATATGTTTACGTTCTGACCTAATACACACATAACTGAAACAAAAGTTTCATGAATTCATGAAACAAACATTTTTTTTTCTTTTTTCTTTTTTCTTTTTGAGAGAGGGAGAAAAAGAGAATATCCCAGGCAGTTTCCACATTCAGCACGGAGCCCAATTTGGGACTTCATCCCATGACCCTGGGGTCATGTCTTGAGCCTAAATCAAGAGTAAGACGCTAGGGGCAGCTGAGCGGCTCAGTTGGTTAAGCCTCTGACTTCGTCAGGTCACGATCTCATGGTTCATGAGTTCAAGCCCCAGGTCGGGCTCTGTGCTAACAGCTCAGAGCCTGGAACCTGCTTCAGATTCTGTGTCTCCCTCTCTCTCTGATCCAGCCCTGCTCGTGCTCTGTCACTCTCTCTCTCGAAAATAAATACTAAAAAAAAAAAAAAAAAAAAAAAAAAGAGAGAGAGAGAGAGAGAGAGAGAGAGAGAGAGAGAGACTCAACTGACTGAGCCACCCAGGTGCCCCCATGACACAACTCTTGCACAGTGTGCGACATACTCTGATTATTTCTATTTCATTTAACATTATACCTACTATATAGATTTCATAAGACACTAATGCAGTGGTTCTTAACATTGGATACACATTAGATTCACCAGAGGTATTTAAAAAATTAAAAACAAGAACAAAACTGATGCCCAGGTAAGTCCCTGAAGACTGATTCAATTGGTCTGAGATGGAGCTTGGACATAGATTTATTTTTTTAAGTCCCTCCCCCACCAAAAAGAGATTCTAATAAGCAATGAGAATCAAGAACTAAACTAATGGGTCACCTGATGCTTAATAAGCACTGCCATAGAGAAATACTTGCACATGCCCTCAAGATTACCCATAGAGCAGCACTGTTCATGAAAACAACCCAGATATCTTTTGATAGGAGACCAGCTAACTAAATTGCCATATATTTATACAGTGTACTAGTATACATCAGTGAAAATGAACAAAACACAGCTGCATATAACAACATCAGCAGTGAAAATGAACTATAGCTATGTATACCAAAATGCATCTCAAAAGCATAAAGTTGAGTGAAAAATGTAAAATGTAAGTCCTGGAAAAATGCATACATTATGATTCCATTTATAAAATGTTCCCAAATAGGCAAGCTTAAACCATATGTTGTTTGGAGATATTATGTTGTAAAACTATAATAAAAAGCAAGGGAAAAAAACTGCATAATTCAAGAGGGTAGATATTGGTGGGAGGTGGAGAAAAGAGAGATTGGGTGTGGCAGATGGGGGCTTCAGAGGTATTGATAAAATTCTAGGCTGGGTTATGTAAAGTTCTAGGCTGGGGAGATAAAAATGGTGTATAATGTGATATGGTGATATAACGATTATGGCTTTCACAGGTGTACCCACTGGTCAAAACTGTACAGTTAATTTCTGTACATTTCAATCTATGTAAATTTTCATTGATTATGTATTCTTAACTCTCAAGTAAAATGTGTATTATTTTTTCATTTAATATTCAGTTACCATTCAATTTACAGCTCTGTAAGGGGAGAAATATATTGGAAAGAAAGACAATTCTCTCATTCTGAAAATTCTGGATTTTGCTTTGCAATAAGGGATAGCAACACACACACATGCATACAAACACACACAAAAGTACTATCTTCGAAGTTAAAAATATCAAGCTTAAGTATTTAGAAATGACAGGGTCTAGGAAGGAAGGGTGAGGACACATGAAAAGTAATTTACGCCAACTGTTTCTTTCCTTGAATAGTATTTATCTTCGGTTTTATACCCAACTGCACTCATACTCGAAACTTAGTGAAAACTACCAGTCATTCTACTTTGAAGTTACAACCCTATGACAAAGATGTTCTGAATATAAGCCTATCCACCATATCAGATAAATTTTAAACTTTTGCTGTCTCTTACATAAATTCAATCTCTATCCTGATGTACTTTGGTTGATCAAGAAAGCTAAAGGCTAAGGAACACAAAGCTAACTTCTTTAAATGAGACAAAAGGAAAAGTTTTTCCAATTACCACTGCAAATAAGAAATCTTTCTTTGAAATACCAAATCAATTTCTTCACCTTATCATTTGATGGTTTTTACTCTTACTACTTCACTTCAGTGACCTATAAATCTGTCTAAAAAATAATAATTAAATTCCTTTCCTGTTTTTTTCAGGATAAAAAACATTAAATGATATAAAAACACTAAAATGACTTCACATTTTGATTATGACCTCTGCATTGAAAATCTATAGGAATTTTTCCAATTAACTTTCAAATCTGTTAACCTGTTAAAAAAATAAATAACAACAACCCCCCCCAAAAAACATCTTTGAAATAACTCAAGTGAATGCTTTACATAAAAAAATGGAGTCACAAATCCCTATTACCATAGTCATCAATTTTAACAAGTCTCCTAAATATGTCCTGTATGTTTTCTTGATTTTAAGATGTCAATAATATGGAAACATTAATATAACAGAAAGTTTAATTGTATTAGCTCCCCATCAACACAACAGTCATTTAATGATGATTATACTGGCCATTTCCATTGGTTGGCAGGAGGCTCTTCCACTAAAAGCTCCCATAGTTTCCACTGTATCATTTTTCTTGCCAGACTTAGTTCATTTTCAGCCTGAAGAATCACCTCTTCTGGTTGGCCACCCTTAAGTTGGTCTTCTAATTTCTTAACATCTGGTTACACTTTAACCATACTCAACTTCTCATTTGTAATCTGTTCTGTATACTTTCTATTGCTGCATTTTTAGGAATTTGCTCAAGAACATCAAGAATCGTTGTGTACAATATTCTTAGCCTCTTGTGTGGACTTACACAAAGCCAAAACCACAAGGCCAGTAGTCTTCTTCAGCAAACCTGCCATGGCCACGCCAACAGGCCCTGTATATTTATTATTATATACAAAGCACTACTCCTCTTCCATTTGGATTTCCTTCACCATGTTAACTTGGCTATCTATGAGTGGAAATATATCCTTATCTACACTTATATCTATTATTAGCTATCAGAGCCATATAGCCATGCTTAATGTAATTAAATAAACTAATCCCTAATTCTTACTCTAAAACCCATTACCAGTCCATAATGCCTATCTAATTCTAAAATCCAAAAAGCTCTGAAAACCACAAGTTCTTTCCTGAGGCTTGGCACCAAAACAAATTTAGTGACTTCAATTTATAGGAGATGACTATTTATAGTTTTTATCCCAGCTTGTGTGACTAGGCCAGTGGTTGTTAACTGGAGGTGATTTTGCTCCACAGAGGATATGTAGCAATGTCTGGAGACATTTTTAGTTGTCATAGCTGGGTGGGAGGTGCTACTGACATCTAGTTGGTAAAAGCTAGGAATAGCTTATAGGATGTTCTATAATGCACAAGATCAATCCCTGCATCAAAGTTATTTGGCCCCCAAATGTCAATCTTACTGAGATTGACAAACCTTGGACCAGACTCATGTTTGCAGAAGACACATTAATGTACTAATCACGGAGTGCTGCCTTGGAGGGCATTAACAGAATACAAGATTAAAAAATAGTACTAAGTATTACTACTACTGAAAAATCACAAACTCTCTCAATGAGTTCTTTCTCAAATCTCCAAATCTCATTCACGTTGGGAAGCTCATGTCTTAGAAAATGAAGGAGAGGATTAGAGAAATTCATTTGATATACCAAGTATATGAGTAAAAACTTAGTTTTATTCTTTATTATCAGAGTTAAGAGAAACTAGCCTTTCTAATAGTGCCTATATACCACCATCAATTGTTTTCTTAGATCTGTTATTGTTCTCACCATAAAATATCAACTTATTATTATAATTTAATTAAAAAGATACCATAATTGAGAAAAAAAAGATATCAAAATCGGTAACATAAAATACAACTGAGACTCGTCGGGCACCTGGGTGGCTTAGTTGGTTGAGCATCTGATGTCAGCTCAGGTCAGGATCTCACAGTTCATGGGTTTAAGCACCACGTTGGGCTCAGAGCCTGCTTTGGATTCTCTTTCCCTCTCTCTCTCTGCCTAATCCCCCAACACTCTCTCTCTCTCTCAAAAATAAACATTAAAAAAAAATTATAATAATAACCGAGACTCTTGAAGCCACAATAGCTATTTACCTTTCTCTGTGCCTGAGAATATAGAGATGATTTTATTCCTGGGCTTTTTTTCCTCTGGAACAGAGGGCAAAGGTTTCAAACTGTGATTGGCTGACAAAGGGTCTTTGCCTCCACTGCTAAAAATGGTACTGCTCATTCGCACAGGAGGTGCTGGAGGCTTGTCTTCCAGTTCTCCGTTATCAGACATGATTCGGAATTATGATGTGGCCTGAAATAGATAGGCAAAAATCATACAGTCAATAACAAAGTAAAAAATAGTACAGACAAGCAGAAACAGTAATAATTGTCCTCTTTTCAACTGTGAATTAGAAAATGTTATCCATTTAGAGTGAAGTTTGCAAAATTTATAAAATTAAATGAATAAGAGACGAAACTGGTTATTAATATAGGTAATCTCCCGTAACAAAGGTGGTAAATGGTTAGCTGAGAGAATGTTTGAAAAGCCATGTCCAGTTAAGAGGACTAGGGTAAGTTTTGGGAAAGCATGACGATAATAACGTATCAAAAGATATTCACCTAATCAGTTGATTCTAAGAGTAAATATTCCAATGAAAAGACAGACAACATGAAGTCTTAAAAAAAGAGAATTCCAAAGAGGAAGATTATGTTCTAACCAGCCAAAGGATAGGTGCCTGACAGGTCCATTTCTGTAGCAAAGATAGAATGCTTGCTATTAAATATATCAACCAACACCACTCCTTACAAAGAATCTGAGTCCATGCTTCCCTAGCCTTGTGATTACAACTTAGCCTTCATACAAACTCTCCTAAAGGATGAGAATGTGCCACTGATGTAATATATGGTTTCTTTGAAAATGTGACATTCTAACTACATGTGTTAGTCTCTTGCAAGCTTTGCAGACAGTTCCATAGAACTTGATCTAGTTCAAAAGTAAATCTAGATTTTGGCTCAAAACCAGAGTATGGCCAAATCTCAAGTTTCTGTCATCATGTGATGCCCTGTCCAGGCAGTCAAGTAACCCCTCTTAATCCACATGACTAATTCAGTGGAAAACGTCAACCTTGTTTATATATATAAACATTAATATCACATAAACCTTATTTACATACATATTTACATATATATTTATATATTTTAGTCCTTTTACAAAAAGTAGATTATACACATTTAAAGTCAGCAGTAAAGGGGAGGGTATGCCTAACTTCCAGATGAGGTCTGATACAAAAGTATATATTAGGAAACAACACATCTCCTCACTAAACAAGATTTCAATTGGTAATTAGATCCTGATTTTATTATAGCTACTTATTGCATTTAAGTGAATAAAATTTTGTATATATACAATGTAAAGAATACCAACTATAGTTAGATAAAATTAAAAATGAATAAAAAATTTCTTTTATTTGAGAGAGAGAGCACACACACAAGTGGAGTAGAGGGGCAGGCAGAGAGAGAGAGAGAGAGAATAGTTTAAATAATTTTTTTAAGTTTATTTATTTTGAGAGAGAGAGCGTGAGCAGGGGAGGGGGGGCGAGAGAGAGAGAGAGAGAGAGAGAGAGAGAGAAGGAGAGAGAGAGAGGGAGGGAGGGAGGGAGGGAGGGAGGGAGAGGGAGAGAGAGGGAATCCCAAGCAGGCTTTGCAGAGTCAGCACAGAACCCAATGTAGGGTTCAAATTCAAGACACTGTGAGATCATGACCTGAGTGGAAATCAAGAGTCTGGACGCTTAACCGACTGAGACACCCAGGCACCCCCAAAACCACTGTGTATTTTGTCTTCCATAATGACAATTACTTTTCAGCCTACAAAAGAGGAAGAAGGAGAGGCTGTAAAGGGGGAAAATAAACTTTTCTGGGGATAACTAGCTAGAGAATGGCTGGGAGAAGAGGGTAAAAAAAGATCTGTGTGTGTGAGAAAGACTTCCTGAATTGAAATCAATATTGGTGGTCAAAAGAAGAAATGGGGGTGGAATCTAAGAATGTCACGCAGATGACCTAGTCAGATGATTCTTCCAAACCAAGTGATCACAACATGTGGGGTTTGTTCTGCTTTGGAGTGAGATGCAACTGGCTGTTAAGCGTGGACTGTCAGGTGTGCATCACAAGAGAGGACTTATCTGTTGCTAGAAATGGAAGAAAGATAAGGCTTAGGAACAACACTTGGAAGATTACTTGAGAACCTGATAAATCAAGACAGATGTTTATCTCTTATGTGACCATAACATCAAGGCAAAACAGAATGACTCTATAGCAGCTCACTTTCATCTTAATCACCACTTAAAACAGACATGGCACATTCAGATTCTGGTTACACTGTAAATGCTTCATATCTGTGCATATTTAAAAATTAGGATAATATAACAAAATCTCAAAATACATTTGCATGCATTTCAAGAAAGAAATGTACCAAAATATTAACAGTAGTTAATTGTGGCTAACAAGTAATTTTTAGCTTGATTACAACCATCACAACTGTGGTTAAAAAAAAAAAAATCAATATAAAACAGGGCTTAATAATTATTTAGGGTGAGATGACTATCAACTGTATCCTTAAGACTGGCTCACAGACTTGGGGGGCCTGGGTGGTTCAGTCGGTTAAGTAAGTGTCCGACTTCAGCTCAGGTCATGATCTCATGGTTCATGAGTTCGAGCCCCGCATCGGGCTCTGTGCTGACAGCTCAGAGCCTGGAGCCTGCTTAGCCTGGAGCCTGCTTCAGATTCTGTGTCTCCCTCTCTCTCTGTCCCACCCTTGCTTGTGCTCTCTCAAAAATGAGTAAAATTAAAAAAAAAAACAAAACAAAACAAAACAAAAAAAAACTAA
>NC_064810.1:70852279-70903355 GCF_023721935.1 Panthera uncia | reverse complement strand
AAAAAAAAAAAAAAAAAAGACTGGTTCACAGATGGAACATGACTAGAAACTGCCAGTGCACCTTCAGCTGCATGCTGTCCAAAGTTATGATTAAAAGCATGGGTTGAGGAATCAGATTCCCTCAGTCGGAATCCTGGTTTCACCATTTATTTAAGTGTGTGACCTTGGGCAAATTAAATTACTTAACTGTAGTCAGGGATCCTTGAAGAAACGGCTGGTTCTAGGCCTGGGACAGGGAAAATAAGGATGAGCCTAGAGTATCTTATATTGTCAGAAGGTAAAAAAGTACTTAAAAAGGATAAGGACACAGGAAAGAGTTCCCAAAAGCCAATACTGGAATGAATGGAGCAGTAAAATAAAGTAGCATTATATTTAACCCAAAGTAAAAAATAAATATATACAGTTCATATCAGTACAAATGAATAAATAAAATGGTGGGGTGCCAAATCTTCCTTATAAAAGAATTCCAAATAATAATTGTAGCTACATCCCCTCCTAGGAGTTGGAACTTAACTTCCTTCCCCACTTGAATATATGCTGGATCTAGTGACTCATTTCCAAGAGGCAGAGTATGGAAAGGGAAAAATAACTTCATGGTGGAAAAATGTGGCAAACACTGCATTAACCAAGTGATCAAGGTTAACAACTCCAGTAATAAGTTATGCTGACGTCACTCACCACCTGATTGAATGTGATGAGAAACCTACTTTACCTCTATGGTATTCTTCCTCAAATTCCATAACCCCAGTCTAACTATGGGAAAAACATCAGATAAACCCAAACTGAGGGACATTCTACAAAAATTCCTGACCAATACTCCTTAAAGGGGCACCAGGGTGGCTCAGTTGGTTAAGCATCCAACTTGGGCATAGGTAACGATCTCGTGGTTTGTGGTTCCAGCCCCACGTCAGGCTCTGTGGTGACAGCTTGGAACCTGGAACCTGCTTCAGATTCTCTGTGTCTCCCTCTCTCTCTGCCCCACCCCTGCTTGTACTCTGTCTCTCTCTCTCATTATAAACATTAAAAAAATAAAAATTAAAAAAAAAAAACTATCAAAGACATGAAAAACAAAGAAAAACTGAGAAACTGTTCACAGAGCAGAGGAGTCTAAAGAGACATGACAATGTTATATTCTGTAGCAAAAAAAGGACATTAGTGGAAAAACTGGTGAAATACCAATAAAACCTAGAATTTAGTTAACAGTAATGTACCAATGTTGGCTTCTTTGCTTTGACAGACATTTTAGGGTTTGTGTTAACATTAGAAGATAGGTGATAGGTATACAGGAAATCTACTATCTCTGCAAATCTGAAATTATTCCACAATAAAAAGTCTATTTCAAAATGAATTATGCAATAAGTTCCTTTAAAAGTTATAGAATTATCTACAATATGACCTAGCAATTCCACTCCCAGTATATACCTAAGAGAACTGAAAACATATGTCCACAAATAAGTTGCATATGAATGTTCATAGCATTACTCATAATAGCCAAAAGATTAAAAAAAAAACACCCAAAATATCCATCAACAAATGGACAGATAAAATGTAGCATATCTATACAATGGAATATTTGGCCACGGAAAGGAGTGAAGTACTAATACTGGCTACAACGTGGCTGGACCTTTAAAACATAAGTGGAAAAAGAAAGACACAAGAAGACCACATACTGTATGATACCATTTATATGAAATGTCAAGAACATGCAAATATTTCCACAAAGACAGCAGGTGATTAGTGGTCACTAAGAGGTGAACGGAATGGGATGTGACTACTAATGGGTATGGCGTTTCTTTCTGAACGCCATTTCATGAAAATGTTCTGGAATTAGACATCAGACATTGCACAACCTTTTTAATATCTTAAAACCACTTAATTGCACAGTTTAAAATGGTAAGTTTCAGCTATGTGAATATCTATCTCAAATTAAAAAAAAATTTTTTTTAATGATTTATTTTTGAGAGACAGAGCACGAGTGGGGGAGGAGCAGAGAGAGAGGGAGACAGAGTCCGATGCGGGGCTTGAACTCAAGAACCATGAAATCATGACCTGAGCCGAAGTCGGATGCTTAACCTACTGAGCCACCCAGGCACCCCGCTACATAAAATACTTTAAAAGTGAACTTAAAAGTAAAGACACAGGGGTGCTTGGGTGGCTCAGTTAAGCCTCTGACTCTTGATTTCAGCTCAGGTCATGATCTCACGGTCATGAGATCAAGCCCTGGGGCGGGCTCCATGCTGAGCGTGGGGCCTGCTTGAGATTCCTGCCCCCCTTCCCCAGATAAAAACAAAAACAAAAATAAAATAAGAGAGGGGCACCTGGGTGGCTCAGTCGGTTAAGCGCCGACGTCAGCTCAGGTCATGATCTCGAGGTTTGTGGGTTTGAGACCCGCACTGGACTCTGTGCTGACAGCTTGGAGCCTGGAGCCTGCTTTGGATGCTGTGCCTCTCTCTCTCTCTCTGCCCCTCCCCAACTCATGCTCTGTCTCTGTCTCTCAAAAATGAATAAAAGTTAAAAAAACTTTTTAAAAAAATAAAAAATGAGATACAACAAAATTAAACATTTTATTGATTTCATGAAGTACATTTTTTAAAAATTTTATCTATCTATCTATAAGTTTACATCGAAGTTAGTTAGCATGTAGTGCGCAATAATGATTTCAGGAGTAGATTCCAGTGCATCCCCTGTGTATAACAGCCAGTGCTCATCCCAACAATTGTCTTCCTTAATGCCCCTTACCCATTTAGCCCATCCCCCCACCCACAACCCTTCCAGCAACCCTGTTTGTTCTCTGTATTTAAGAGTCTCCTATGTTTTGTCGCCCTCCCTGTTTTTATATTATTTTTGCTTCCCTTCCCTTATGTTCATCTGTTTTGTATCTTAAATTCCACACGAGTGAAGTCATATATTTGTCTTTCTCTAATTTCACTTAGCATAATACCCTCCAGTTCATCCTACGTAGTTGCAAACGCGAAGTACATTCTTAAATGAAACTGGTTTTAAAGAAAAAACAAAAAAAAAACCCTCCAAGTGTATGGCCACTGCCTCGATTTGTGCCAAAATATAGGCTGTTTTACCTGCCAGCACTGCAAGTGTCAACAGTATGAAAGGCAAAGAGTATCTTAGTATTATTATGAAAATAGGTTTTGACTTCATATACCCCAGTGGTACCACGCACCACATTGAGAACTGCTGCTTTAAAGTATATCCCAGCTCTACACTTCACCCTCATACGCCAATTATTGTTTTACTGAGGTGGCAAAAGACACATATTTATTCATTCTTTCAAAACACAGCCTTTCCATATACAGTACTTTGTTCACCCAAAAAATTTTCTTTACTGCTCTATTTTAATATACTGCACAGTAGCTTTTTAATTTGCTGCATACATTCAGTCCAATAGAACTAAAGAGGAGCTAATAGATTATTTGTTTCACAACATTCTTCTTGGTGATTATACATTACAGGTAAAGTTGAATTAGCTATCTCAAGGAAATCCCAATTAACATGATGTTATTACCTTACAGGCAACACATGTCTAAATAAACCCCCAAATTTAACATTAAACGTATGGGTCACAGATATCCTTAATGAAATTACTCAAGATGACAAATATGACAGCAACAATTCTAAGTAATATGCCTCACAAGTGATTAGATCTTAGTAAATACAAGCATGACAATCCTTGATACTATGACATCAGCTTAGCTGAGGACTTCATCACTTCATCTCAAGATTTCTCTAACCAGTATCTATGTCTTCAACTGCTGCTCAGAGGAAGAGGTTAGAAGCTTTAACCAGCTTCCTAAAGAGTTTCCATGCATTCAGGTTTTACTTAGAACTACCTATAAGCAACAGACTGAGGACTAAACTCTGATATTTAGGGACATTTACTACTGAATTGATCTGATATCATGAATGCACCACATAAATCATATGCCTCATTTTACCCAAATACACCAAAGAATTTTCTGGCCTAACTCATCTTTGTGTGTAAATTTCTCCATTCTTAAACTTTCTTCACTATTTTCTGTATCTAACCAAATCTTTCAATGTTCAGCAAGAATTATTTCCTATGTAAGATCATTCCTGTCTATCCTTGTTCAAAATGATCCTTCAAATCCTCTGAACAAGACTGACCCCCCCCCCCCCACCCCCACACAGGCCCCTCACATCCTCTGAATACAAGTTACACAGGAAAACTAATTCAGAGTAATAAAGCTGGATTAGAATTTACCTGGTCCATCTTTCTTTCTTTCTTTTTTTTTTTTTTTTTTTAACATTTATTTTTGAGACAGAGAGAGACAGAGCATGAATGGGGGGAGAGCCAGAGAGAGAGGGAGACACACAATCCGAAGCAGGCTCCAGGCTCTGAGCGGTCAGCACAGAGCCTGATGCGGGGCTCGAACTCACAGAGTGCGAGATCATGACCTGAGCCGAAGTTGGACGCTTAACCGACTGAGCCACCCAGGCGCCCCTCTTTCTTATTTTATATGCGAAGGACCAACAGCCACCAAAATAAGTAGGCTGAATTTAATGACTAACAAACTAAGACCAGAATTCAAGGTCAGTAACAACTCAATCTCACATTGTTGTTTTTTTCTTAATCATGTTAATATATTGGATCACTCTCAGGGTATCTGGCTGGCTAAGTCGGTGGAGCATAGGACTTTTGATCTCCAGGTTGTAAATTTGAGCCCCATGTTGGGTGTAAAGATTTTTTTTAAGACTTTATGATTTTTTTATGTCATCTCTACACCCAACGTGGGGCTTGAACTCACAATCACGAAATCAAGAGTCACAAGTTCCACCAAGTCAGCCAAGCACCCCTAGAGATTACTTAAAAATAAAACCTTTAAAGGACTCTGGCAATGAGTTACAACTGTGCATCCTTAATTATTCTTTTAGGTATCTTTCCTGCTCAAGACTTCAAGCAATTGAAAGGCACCACCACCACTATTATTATATATTGTACTGTCTCCTTTAATCTTTAACACAGATCCTTGCATGTATTAAGGCATTAATGTTTAACACAGATCCTTGTATGTATTAAGACAGTAATAGTTACTGATTTAAGGTACTATATACTCTGTCACCAGAGGAAATATTCTTACCAAATTTATTAGTTCTCTATCAAAAAGCATTTCACTACACAACATATAAACTACCCTATATTAACAAAAATATCTTTGGAAAGATTTACACTTTTCCTCTAATAGCTAATTCATGGTGTTAGTCTTTAATCCTTTTCCATAAAACAATGTTATTTTTTTCTGTGTGTTGCTTCTACTGATGGTGTCAAATGCCTAAAAAGTGCTAAGTGACGATGTGATAAGGTTCTTTACATCTTATATTTTAGCCAGAAACAATATAAAAACAATTCATGATAAAATTCTGATTTACCAGTGTTTTGCTCCATCATTACCCAAAAATGTTTTCTTAAAAAAAAATGATAATAATGCCTCTCTCTAAATCTGTTCACTTTTTGCTACTTTTCAGTGAAAAACAAGTAGGCGAAACAAAAAGCCCCAAAACACACTGTACTCTTCTAACAGGCCCATTGTTTAATTGTGACACGACTTAAAAACAAACAATTCCTCAATTGTCTACTGAAGGAGACCAGGGGAAGCTAAATATATGACAGAAATGAAAAAAAGGAGTGGTGTCTGGAACTAGTCAGTCTTAACTAGCAAAAATCGTTAATTTTTTTATAATCTAACTTGGATCAACTATGGTACTTAATGTACAAACCATACACTACTAAAAAATGATTTGAAAAGCACAACTTGCTTTATATTTTTTACTTACATTTTATATAAATAACAAATGAATCTTAAGTTTTCAGTACCTTAAAAATAAAATCTAACACTATTTGATAGACTTCTAGCAATCTCTCAATAAGCTATAAGAGCTCCCAAAACACTGGCCTCTCCTCCCTTCCCACCTCACAAAAGCTTCAAAAGCTTTTGAGAGAGAAAGTATCGATTAAAAATATCACTAATCACCTCAAATGTATAACACACGCTATGGAAGGCAAGTTCACAAATTAAAAGGAAAGGAGTGTTTTTATTTGGTGGCAATGGCCATAACATCAGGTCTGTTAGTAGCAAAGCCAGAAAGGAAAAGGAAAGTGGGGAAGAGATACAGAAGACAACTGGGGCACTGGAAAAGAATAAAGAAGTGTAAAGAAACTCTGATTCAAACTCAAATAAATGAAGGAGTGGATAATATATCAAATCTATAAAAATGTAAGGATAGGCTAGTTAAGATGAAAAGGATGTTTCCATAGAGCCCAAAGCAAAGTGAAACCAAGAACAAAGAGTAAGCAAGTTACCAATCCATTTATTCTTGAAGGATTTTTGACTAACCCTTGGAGACCTTAAATTTCCACTTTGATGGCTGTCACAGGGGACAGGTGATAAAGCCAAGTCTGCCTGAATTGAAAAATCTAATAGCAGCCCCTTCCACACAAGACCAGGACCTAAAAAGTATAACCTGTTCAAGAGTAAATCAGGAATGAATCCCTCTGGGCCAAACGGAACAAGAAAACCTTCAGTATTTTGAGTCCAGTGATACTGTGGAGTGGGGGCTGGGGGTGAGGATCTCTGAGAAATCCTAACAACAAAATGTACGTTTTTTTGGTATGAATTCATCCCACCTCTGAGGTCCCCCAAATTCCCAAATAGGTTTAACTGAATATGGTCATGCTAGTGAATGGTAAAATCAAACGACAAGAACTTTAGGTCTTTTTGGGTACTACTCAGATCTCAAATAATACCCAAAGATAAAATTCTAAGGAAAAGGAACATCTCATAGTGAAAATTCAGAAAATGAAACAAAGCACCATGACAGAACTAGCCAAAACAGACTGGTGAAATAGATGTAGAATGATTTGACACAGAATATGTATTAGAAGTTTGAAAAAAAGCAAATATGAAAAACCACCATACAAAACTTTTGGAAAGGGGCACCTGAATGATTCAGTCAGTTAAGTGTCCAACTTTGGCTCAGGCCATGAACTCATGATTCGGGAGTTCGAGTCCTTCAACAGGCACTGTCGGTGCAGAGCCTGCTTGGGATTCTCTCTCCCCCCCCCCCCCCCCCTTCCCCGCTCACCCCCCCCATTCTGTTTCTCTCAATCTCAAATTTAAAAACTTAAAAAAAAAACCATAATACCTGAATATTTGAATTTGACATTTGAAGTAAAAAAGAGTGCAGACTTAGTGGAAGGAAGAATTAGTGAACTGGGTGAGGTAGGTCTCTTTAGAAAGTAACTAGAATGCTGCATAGACACAAAGAGAAAATATGAAAGAAAAGTAAGATGAGTAGGTTGGATGACCTAAGATATAACTATTTGGAGTTTCAGAAGAAAGGACATAATGAATGAAGGAATGGTTTACCAGATAAATTAGTAGCTGAGAAATTTCTAGAAGTGATGAAGGACACAAAATCCATAAGATGAAGAAACTTAATAAATCAAAAGCAGGATAAAAGTAATTTACACATACCAAAGTAAAGACACATCAGAGTGAAATTAAGATCAAAGAGCAAAGAGTTCCAAAAATCAGCCAAAGGAGAAAAAAGGGCAATTGGACTTTAGCTTACTTCCTGATACCAACAACAGCCAAAAAACATTGGAACATTCTCAATGTCCAGAGAGAAGGTGCCAACGTACTTCAGATTCAACAAAACTCTTTTAAGAATGAGGACAAAATAAAAATAATTTGAGACAAAGAAAATTTTCAAAAGATTAGAATTCCACTATTCTTTTAACCAAAATCAGTCAAGTTGGAAATCAAGAACAAAAAGAAAACCAGAAAAATATACCTTAAGTTTTGGAAATTTTAAAACATCTCTAAAAACTTACGGTTAAGAAAAGATATAATGGAAATCAGAAAACACTTAGAACTGAATGACAGTGACAAAGCTATGTACCAAAATTTAGAGGATTGGATAAACAAAATGTGGTATATACCTAGTGTAGAGTATGTTCATCTATAAAAAAGAAATGAAATTTGATATGTACTCTAATGAGCATCAACTTTGAAAACATTAAGTAGAATGAGCCAGACACAAAAGGCCAAATAGTGTATAATTTCACTTCCATGAGGCATCTGGAGTAGTCAAATTCATAGACAGAAAGAATAGAGATCACCAGGGCCTGACGGTAGAGTGAAATAAGCACTTCTTGTTTAATGGGTACAGAGTTTCTGTCTGGGATAAGAAAAGTTTTGAAAATGTTAAGTTTTATGTTATGTATATTTTACCACACACACACACACACACACACACACACACACACACACACTTGCCGGATGTGATTAAAGCACTTAAGGACACTTAGAGTTCTGAAGTTTTACTTTATAAACACTCATAGGAATTAAAAGGAGTTCTACTGGTAGTTAGCAGAGATCACAGATAACCAGTATTTTGCAATGGGCCAGCAAGTCCTCATAACTCTTGAATGTCCCACCGTGCAATGGTTTAGTTATATATAAAAATAAATACGTATATATGTGTGTGTGTGTGTGTGTGTGTGTGTGTGTGTGTGTGTGTGTATATATATATATATATATGAACCTAGAGCATAGTTCTCTTTTACATATAAAATATATTTTTTAAGAAATTTTTTTAACGTTTATTCATTTTAGACAGAGAGAGACAGAACCTGAGCAGGGGAGGGGCAGAGAGAGAGAGGGATACACAGAATTGGAAGCAGGCTCTAGGCTCTGAGCTGTCAGCACAGAGCCCGATGTGGGGCTCGTACCCACAAACCAAGTCAGATGCTTAAACTGACTGAGCCACCCAGGTGCCCCTAAAATATATTTTTTACAGTTTTAACTCTCACTGAATTTTCCAGCCATGCAACCACTATGAAACCAAGAGGACCTTGACCTTCATTTTGCTCAGTTCACTTTTACTGAGATGTTTATTCACCATCTGTAATATCATATCACTTAAAGCAACATGCTCATGCTGGATGAGTAATCAATGGCAGTACATCTACATGAGATTGCATTAGGTCAAGCCTATGAACAGATAGATACAGGTGCTTCATACTGATTTTTTGAGTAGTTGTGATCAAGTATTTACAAATGTGTATTATAGTTTTCCTTTTATTTCTTATAATGAATATAATAAACAAATATAAAAAAATATAAATATACATTATTATATATAAATAATGGGTTGCATTACCTGTAACAGCAAAAGACTGGAAGCATCTCAAATAGTAATAAATAGGAGACTGGTTTAATTAGCTATATGTATCACCCACTAAAGTATTATATGTGAAAATGAATGAGAAAATCACTCTATCATGGAGTGATCTCAGGGTACGCTACTAATGAAAATCAAAGATGGGAGAAAAATAGAAGTATCATATGCTACCATTTATCTAAGGGGAAAGAAAAGGCATGTCAACACATAGACATGCACATATGCACTAACACATGCTTATTATCTTTTTAATTGAAGGATAAACCTTCGATTGGTTACTGTGGGGGGGAGGAAGGGAACAAAATGGGGAGGGGGGGACTGGGGCACCTGGGTGGCTCAGTCAGTTAAGCGCAGATTCTTGATTTTGCCTTGGGTCATGATCTCACAGTTGACAGCACAGAACCTGGTTGGGATTCTCTCTCTCTCTCCCCCTCAATAAATTACCAACAAAAGTAGAATGAATACCACTACTTGAAATAAATAAGATACCACAGAGACCCAATCTAATAATCCATTGGCTGCTAAAAATGTCCTCACATTTTTCACTTCACAGACAATACGTGAAACTTATTTAGCTTTACTATTAAGTGAAACAAAGACCACTGTACAAAATTAAATGCAATTTGGCAGAGGTTAAAAATTCCCATTTTCTTCTGTTATTACATCTTTCGGGGTTACAACATCTACAATGGGAACTTCATTATGTGTTACACATTTAGCAAATACTCATTAACCAGGTTATGACACTGCTTCTATTATGAGCTATTATGATGTATCATATTTCCTCTACCAAACTCCCTTTGTGAGAAGGTACTAATTTTATCTCTCTCTTTACTCCCCAACAGCACCTGGCAAAGTGTTATATACGTATACGTCAACATCATAGAATACCAAAATGTGTTTTTCACCTACATAAACAATGTTAGCCAGTTTAGGCAAGTAAACTACTGCAACTAATCAAGTTGACTACTGAAAGACAATTCACTTATCTCTCTAGTCCTTCAATTCAATTACCTATAAAATGTATTAATACCTGAATTACTATTTTTGAAGTGACTAGGGACAGGAGACTGCAGGGTGTGAAAAATGCTTTGAAAATGTTTTTATCTGGGTTTATTACCATTTAGTTCTTTTCCTCCAATGGTTTTGCTATGGTAGAAGAAACAAGTGTTATTAATTGCAACTAAAAAGATTGTCTACAAAATGCCAACAAAACTATGATAAATTATTAAGGTAAACACAAATTTTGCCAAGATAAAGAGGAATATACAAAACTCAACTGCATTTCCCAAAGTGAAATGGGAAAGGGAAAAGATACCATTTATAACATAATAAAAAAATACCAAGTTCCTAGAACAGAAGTTCCCAAATCTTCTCAACTCACGGTGCCCTTGTTATTCCCAGTAATTATTCAACAATGACAAAAGAAATTCCAAATGGTTTCATTTATTTAGTAGTTAGGTCCAAACAACTTTGGGAAACATGCACCTGATGGGCACTGCACAACTCAAGACCTCAGACACTGCCCACACTCATTTCCTGCTCCATGCTGATCTTTGTACTTTTAATCTCAGCAATTGCTTCATAAAGACAGACATTATCAAATGTATCACAACTTAATGTTGAAACTGTGAACTCCCAAGAGCTCAAAGTCCACACAGTGCTCAACAGATGTCAATCACCGATACCCTCTAATATTTAAAATCCCATGGTGACTCTGAGCTCAGTGGGATATCAGTTTGGGAACCATGTAATTAGAACGTTTACACAGAGGGGAAATATACTCAAAGATATTAAGTAGAACTAATAAATGGAGAGAGATACTAATGTTTACGAATTTTAACACTCAAAACTGTACAGATGCCAAATTTCCTCAAATTAATCTACAGATTCAAAGTAATCTTAATCAGGGGTACCTGGATGACTCAGTCAGTTGAACGTCTGACTCTTGATTTCAGCTCAGGTTGTGATCCCAGGGTTGTGGGATTGAGCCCTGTGTGGGGCTCCATGCTGAATGGGATATTCATTCATTCATTCTCTCTCTCCCCTGCTTATGCACTCACTCTAAAATAAATTAAAAACAAAACAAAAAATACCAAAGTAATCTTAATCAAAATCCCAAATGGGTTTTATGAAAAACTAGACAGCTAATTCTAAAATCTATACGGAAGAACAAAGGCTCAGGAGTAGCAAAGACACTCCCAAAATAGAATCATGTGGAGAGACTTGCCCTGCTATGAACATTTTTTATCTAAGAAATTGGATCCTGTACCAGATACCACACCACTTATGCATCTTTTCCAATCTTTTTAGCTTCACCTGTCTCTTATTCAAGCTGCTCCTCCAGCAACCAGCTCTATGCTGGATGTGGCCATTTTTTATTTTTCTATAATTTTTAAAATTTTATTTATTTTTTAAAATTTACATCCAAATTAGTTAGCATATAGTGCAACAATGATTTCAGGAGTAGGTTCCTTAGTGCCCCTTACCCATTTAGCCCATCCCCCCTCCCACAATCCCTCCAGTAACCCTCAGTTTGTTCTCCATATTTATGAGTCTCTTCTGTTTTGTCCCCCTCCCTGTTTTTGTATTATTTTTTTTCCCTTCCCTTATGTTCATCTGTTTTGTCTCTTAAAGTCCTCATATGAGTGAAGTCATAGGATTTTTGTCTTTCTCTAATTTTGCTTCGCATATTACCCTCTAGTTCCATCCGCGTAGTAGCAAATGGCAAGATTTCATTCTTTTTGATTGCCAAGTAATACTCCATTGTATATAAATACCACATCTTCTTTATCCATTCATCCATCAATGGACACTTGGGCTCTTTCCATACTTTGGCTATTGTTGATAGTGCTGCTATAAACATGGGGGTGCATGTGTCCCTTCGAAACAGCACACCTGTATCCCGTGGATAAATGCCTAGTAGTGCAATTGCTGGATTGTAGGGTAGTTCTATTTTTAGGTTTTTGAGGAATGGACGTGGCCATTTTTTAAATGCATACACAACACAACAATGCCTCACTTCATTCCTGAGCTGCGTACATTGCCACCCACCCATGTGCAATCTGGTAGTGCAGGGGTGAACCTATAACTATCTGTGATGAGAAGACATCCCATCTCATTAGACAGATCCTTTTTCTATCCTGTGTTGGATGATCCTGTGACAAGCTTTCTATAACCTCCTGGAGGACAGTACAATGGGATTGAGCAATCAGTTACACCTCCATATGGGCTACCACTCTATGTATGCTCCACTCCCTCTTTCCCATTATTTCTGCTCCCTGGGATATATTCTTCCTAATAATGAAAAGATACATAAGCCTCCTGCTGCAAGCTCTGCCTTCTGGTGAATCCAGGCGAAGAAAGATCCCTGCCTTATGTCATACCAAATAAAATTTTAGATGGATTAAAGATTTAACGTGAAAGGAAAATTCTCATTATTATTATTATTATTATTATTATTTTAATCTGTATTTATTTTTGAGAGAGAGAGAGAGACAGCACGAAAAGGGGAGGAGCAGAGAGGGAGACGCAGATTCTAAAGCAGGCTCCAGGCTATGAGCTGTCAGCACAGAGCCTGATGGAGGGCTTGAACTCACGAAAGCGAGTTCATGACCTGAGCCAAAGTCAGATGCTCAACTGACTGAGCCACCCAGGCGCCCCGTAAAATTCTCATTTTTAGAAAATTATATAGGAGGATATCTTTATGTAGAAGAATACCTTTTATGACTCTAAAGGAAAAGAATGATAAATATGACTACATTCTATACTATAAAAAGACATGCCATAAACCAGGAGATATCTGCAACAGAAGTAAATTGACAAAAATTGTATCCAGAATATAGAAAGAATTCTTATAAAGAAATACGTTCTGTACTTGCACTAGTGGCAGTGGCAGCACCCTTGGCAGGCAAAATGATGCCAGTGAGTTCGTGGACCTATATGTGCCGTGAAAATGCTCCTCTAGCAACTGCATCATCGGCACCAAGGACCACGCATCCATTCACATGAAAGCGGCTGAAGCTGACAAGGTGACGGGCAGGTTCAATGGCCAGTTTAAAACCTACGCTATCTGTGGCGCCATTCATAGGATGGGTGAGAGAAATGACTCCACTCTGGTCAAGGCCGATGGCATCATTTCAAAGAACTTCTGACTAAAGAAGATCATGGATGTGAGATACTTGTCATGAATAAATAGCACCCCCCCAAAAAAGAAATAAGTAAAAGACAAACAACCCAATAAATAATGGGCAAATGACATGAATGGGCATTTCATGGAAGATGACAAGTGAATAAAATACATGAGAACATGCCCAACCTCATAAAAAATCATGGAAATGTTAAGGCCAGTAGTAGATAAGGAAATGTAAGTTAAGGCCATTAGTAGATACCATTTTACATATTCTCAATTAAGAAGGCTGACCAAAATCAAATGCTACCAAGATGCAAAGAGAACTTTTATAACTGCTGGCAGGAGTGCAAAGTAGCAAAACTACTTCAGAGAACAATTTGGTATTAGCTTGTAAAGTTGTTTGCCTTTACATTCTGCAACTTAGCAGTTTTATTCCTGGATATAAATCCAAGAAACTCTTGCACATATGCAAATTGTAAGAATATTTATAGTAGTACTGTCATACCAATAAAAGACCAAAAACAACCCTTTATATGCCAGGCCATGTGCTGATAACAAACATTGCAAAATCTTAATGTTTTAACACAAAGAAGGTTTATTTCTAGTGGACACTAAGCTTGAGGAAGTTATTTTTCCTTAAGATAATTTATGGATCTAGGCTGCTGTGATTCTAAAGTTTACTATCTTAACAAGTTGTCACCAAAATGGAAGAGAGAGACTAAGGGAGCATGTGGGCTTTTAACTGTCTCAGTCCACAAGTGACATACCTTACTCATGGTTCAACAAAACTTGCCACATGCAAGGCAATCCATAAATATCTGTTGAATGAATGCATGAGTACAGAGGAATAAGAGATCATTTTTACCATCTCAAAATGATTTGTGAAAGTGCATGACTTTGACTTGATAAATGACATAAAAGATAGACAGTTTCCACAGATAAAAAATGGGGGAAGGATACTCCAGTACTACCTATAGATCGCAGTGAACAGGCTTCACCTCACAGACTGATTGTGAATGATCCTGAGAGGCTGGCTGCCACATCTTCCTGTAGGCTGTGATTAGAATTCTGAGGCTGCATTCCACTTCTGGGAGGGTATGAAGTAAAATAATCCAGCAAAGACAGACAAAAAAAATCTCTCCTTGCTTTAAGAAAAATGTTATTTGGGGCTCCTGGGTGGCTCAGTAGGTTAAATGTCCGACTTTGGCTCAGGTCATGATCTCACGGTTCGTGGGTTCAAGCCCCCTGCCTGGCTCTATGATGACAGCTTGGAGCCTGGAACCTGCTTCACATTCTTTGTCTCCTTCTCTCTCTGTTTCTCCCCTGCTCACACTTTGTCTCTCTCTCTCTCAAAAATAAACATTAAAAAAAATAATTTTTTAAAATGTTTTTTGGAAAATGATGGAGATATATATAATATATATATTACATATATATTCCTAAGCAGTATCAAATTACATACAGAGGTTTAAAAAACTGAACACTTGGGGAGCCTGGGTGGCGCAGTCGGTTGGGCGTCCGACTTCAGTCAGGTCACGATCTCGCGGTCCGTGAATTCGAGCCCCGCGTCAGGCTCTGGGCTGATGGCTCAGACCCTGGAGCCTGTTTCCGATTCTGTGTCTCCCTCTCTCTCTGCCCCTCCCCCGTTCATGCTCTGTCTCTCTCTGTCCCAAAAATAAATACACGTTGAAAAAAAAAAAAACAAAAAAAAACTGAACACTCAAGGGGCACCTAGCTGGCTTAGTCCAGGCACCTAGCTGGCTTAGTCCATAGAGCACATGACTCTAATCTTAGGGTTGTGAAATTAATCTCTATGTTGCATGTGGATCCTACTTAAAAACAAAGAAAAAGAACAACAACAACAACAACAACAACTAAATACTTAGAAAAGTTTTCCTTTGGTGCGCCTGGGTGGCTCAGTTGGTTAAGCGGCCAACTCTTGATTTTGGCTAGGGTCATGATCTCACAGTTTGTGAGTTTTAGCCCCTCATGGGGCTTTACACTGACAGCACAGAGCCTGTTTAGGACTCTCTCTGTCCCTCTCCACCACTCTCTTTCTCTCAAAAATAAATACATAAACTTAAAACAATAATAAAATCTTTAAAAAAAGTAAATAAAACTTGTTTCAGTATGAACATACCATTCTGTAAACTGCGCTATTTAATATGGGTGGATATACTGGACATATATGGCTATTTAAATTTAATTAAAATGAAATAAAATTCAGATACTTAGTCATACTAGCCATATTTCAAATGCTCGGTGGTTACATGTGGCTAGTGGCTGCCATATTGGGCAGCAGAGATATAGAACATTTACATCATGGCAACAAGTTCAAGTTGAACAGCACTATTCTAAATCCTTCTATACAACCACTCATATACAGTCAGAGGAAGAGTGGCTATTTTAATATTAGATATTTCTAAGTCAAGATTATACCGAAAAGGTTTAAAAACTAAACTTTAGTATAAAGTTTTAATGTTTTCCTTAAGTTTATCAAAAATGGAAAGCAAACAATTCACTTCTGTACCAACTTGGTTAAAAGGCTGACAAGTCAACAAGAACCAGTCTAGATTTAGTAGTATAGAATATATCTCTGAAAATGGGCCTAACATTATATATCCTGGCCACTTATTTATATAAGCCCAGTTGTGAATTAACACCCAAGAACTTTGCTTTCATTCTTTAGAATTACTGTCCAACTTTTAAAGTGTAAATGCCAATAAACAGTGATATGGAATTATAAAGGCTTTCTTTCATGAGAATCCTTCAGTCTTTGACATCTAGGCAAGGATTAATTCCTATACCTCAACAAAGGCAAAATTCAGTTTTCAATTTGTTTTCCCAGATTAAGTCTGCCAGAACCCTGTTTACTAAGAGGCGCATTCATATGAAAATCTTTGAGCAAAGAGGAGAAAAGCATGATGGACTTCTAAGATGCAACATTCCATCAATGTGATTACACTGCAACTACAATGTGATTAACTTCCTGATGGTCATTTAAAGAACACCAAAGTAATGTCTAGAGATTGTCTATTTGACAAGCTTCTATAAAAAGTTACAAAAATACTACATCAAAATAAAAAGCTTCTGCATAGCAAAGGAAACAACAAAACTAAAAGACAACAAAGATGACCTACAGAATGGGAGAAGATATTTGCAAATGACATAACTGATAAAGGGTTAGTATCCAAAATATATCAAGAACTTATGTAAGTCAACACCCAAAAAAACCCAAATAATCCAATTTAAAAAATGGGCAGAAGACATGAACAAAAGAACACATGAAGATGTACATGAAGATGTTCAACATCATTATTCATTAGGGAAATGCAAATCAAAACCACAATGAGATACCATCTCACACCTGTCAGAATGGAGAAAAAGGAACCCTTGTACACTGCTGGTGGGAATGCAAACTGGGTGAGCCACTACAGAAAACAGTATGGAGATTCCTCAAAAAATTAAAATAGAATTACCATATGATCCAGCAATTCTACTACTGCGTATTTACCCAGAGAATATAAAAAATGCTAATTCAAAAAGATATATGCACCCCTAAGTTTATTGCAGCATAATTTACAATAGCAAAATATGGAAGCAATCTAAGTGTCTATCAATAGATGAATGGGGTGCCTAGGTGGCTCAGTTAGTTACGTGTCCAACTTTGGCTCAGGTCACGCATGATCTCACGGTTTGTGGGTTTGAGCACCACATCAGGCTCTGTGCTGACAGCTCAGAGCCTGGAGCCTGCTTCAGATCCTGTATCTCCCTCTCTCTGCCCCTTCCCTGCTCACACTCTGTCTCTCAAAAATGAAAGAACATTGGGGCATCTGGGTGGCTCAGTCAGCTGAGCGTCCAGCCTCAGCTCAGGTCATGATCTCACGGTTTGTGAGCTCAAGCCCCGCGTCAGGCTCTGTGCTGACAGCATAGAGCCTGGAGCCTGCTTCTGATTCTGTGTCTCCCTCTCTCTCTCTGCTCCTACCCCGCTCATGCTCTGTCTCTCTCTCTCTCTCAAAAATAAATAAACATTAAAAATTTAAAAAAAAAAAAAAAAGAATGAACATTAAAAAAAATTTTTTTTACACAGATGAATAAAGATGTGGTATATAAATATAATGGAATATTACCCCCCCAAAAAAGAATGAAACCTTGCCATCTGCAACAACGTCGATGGATCCAGAGGATATAATGCTAAGTACATTAAGTCAGACAAGACAAATACCTTATGATTGCACTCATGCATGGAAATTAAGTAACAAAACAGACAAACAACAAAAAAGAGACAGACAAAAAGCCAGACTCTTAAACACAGAGAACAAATTGATGGTCAACAGAGGGGAGGTGGAGCAGGGGGGATGGGTAAAGTAGGTGAAAGGGATTATTGTGATGAGCACTGAGTAATACATAGAATTGTTGAATCACTATACTGTACACCTGAAACTAATATAACTCTGTATGTTAATTATACTGGAATTAAAAATAATAATACAAAAAATATAATAAAAAAGTTTTAAAGTACTTACATAAATAAATTTTGCATAAACACCAAAGATAAAGTTCCTCCAAATGCTAGTATATACCATTTTGCATTATTATATTTCAAAGCCAATTTCTTCTGTAAACAAATATACAAAAGCAGCAGCAAGCACCACCACAGAAAGCTTTCCCTCCCAACTATCTCCTCTACCTAGCCATATTTGATCAAATGATTAACATTGATTCTTTTTAAGGGTAATAGACCTGAATGTTTTTCCCATGTTTCTACAATACACAAGGAGAAAAATACTTTTCTATATTCTAATTTTTATAAGTGAACATGTACTGTTTTTGTAATGAGGAATAATAGCTGTCATCTTCAATTAAAAAAAATAAAAACTTTAGGTGAAATAGGTGAAGGTAAAGGGGATTAAGAGGTACAAACATCCAGTTATAAAATAAATAAGTCGTAGGGATGAAAAGTACAGTATAGGGAATATAGTCAATAAGATTGTAATAACACTGTATGGTGACAGATGGTAACCACACTTATTGTAGTGAGCATTTTGTAATATACAGAATTGTCAAATCACTATACTGTACACCTGAAACCAATATAACATTGTATGTCAATCATAGCTGAATTAAAAAAAACCCCTATTGATCTTACAAGAGCTTCATATACTACTACTTTTTTTTTTTTTAATTTAAGAGAAACAGTGAGCATGGGGGAGGGGCAGAGAAAAAGAGGGAGAAAGGGCATCCCAAGCAGGCTCCAAGCTGTCAGCACAGAGCCTGATGTGGGACTCATCCTACAAACCGTGAGATCATGACCTGAGCCAAAATCAAGAGTCAGAGGATTGACTGACTGAGCCACCCAGGCGCCCTGCTCATATACTACTACTTCTTCAACTGTCATAATCTCATAGAAGCTCTACTCCTATGAGCTCTGACAGCACTAATACCATTCCCTTGCTGGTTACTGATTTAGTGCCTCTCAATTCCAAGTCATCCAGTCTGTCTATTCTGAAAATAGACCTGGGACTTTTAAAGTTTTTCCTTGGCCAGCGGGCACGATGTTAAGCTTTATCAGTAGAGGGCGCAGGAGAGACATTGTAGGAGAAAAGTTTTGCTTCCTGGTTCTGGTGTGTTTGCTCACCAGACTCCTTCAGCATCAGACTTGTATTCCGCAAGGTGACCAGCAGCATACCCAGCAGCCACCAGGTTCCCCCTACTCTCTTCTTGGGAGCTTTTGTAGTGGAGTTAACTAACACCTCCCTGTCAACAGCTTTCTCTGGTACCCTAGAGAACAGACGTTCGGCAAGTTCTGCCCACACAGCACCACTGCTATTTAGGTATCCACAGGCATGCTGTCTCCAACAAGGTCTAGATCTCCGCTCTGGGGGAAGGAGGGTTCCTTCCTAGGTGCCGAGTGAGCTATGAGCCCTAGGTAGCAGCTGTTCCTTATATCTATTACTATATTCTTCAGACTTGTATTTACTTCTTACTAGCTCACGCGTCATTATTCTACCCTCTTGTTATAATCAATAATTCGTTCCACGTTCAAATGATTCTGTGGTTTCTCTTCTGATTGGACCCAGAATGATAGAGTCCCATCTGTAAGTTTTACACTTACACACTTCTTTGAACTTCAATCACCCGGCATCTAACTTTTCTTCTCTCTTTCTGTAAGATATTTTTTTTAAGTTTATTTACTTATTTTGAGAGAGAGAGAGAGACTGCAAAAGCAGGGGAGGGGCAGAGAGAAGGAGAGACAGAATCCCAGGCAGGCTCTGCACCATCAGCACAGAGCCCAGTGTGGGACTCGAACTCATGAACTGTGAGATCATAACCTGAGCCGAGATCAAAAGCTGGATATTTAACTGACTGTACCACCCAGGTGCCCCTCTATAAGATTTTAAACTCATGGCTGGCAAGGAACATTTTTCTTAATTTGCTGCATCAATCTGATGCTGTCCCATATAATTCTTTTAATACAGAGGGACTAACAAATGTTTAAACTCACTTCACATGATTCATAAATACTCTATACACCCTCATTAGTTTAGGACCGCTATAAACAAATAAAACACTTTTTAATGATCCGCAATGGTTTCAGAATTTCACCAACCAAACCATAAATAATCAGGATAGCATAAGAATGTACTCTTTGGTGTCCCTAGACTACAAGGTTTCAGAGACTGGAACAGCCAACATGCTTAGACCTCCTAGGCCCTGTAAGATAGGAGATATGAACTGCTCATGCTCACAGACTATTCATGGCTACAGGGTCAGAAAGAGACTGAGGATGAATAATGCTTATTTTTGTATAAATGTGAAACAATAAGGTAAAAAATTATGCTCAGAACAAGGATATTCAACAGCCAAGTGACAAGTTATTTACAAACAAGTAACATAACTACATTGGAATTTCAGGGTGATAAGGTTGGATGTAAAATAAAGGAGGACGAGGTTTTATGGTAAAGCTGCCTTCTGTGCTTTTGGAAACCTGGCAGAAACCCCCCTCTAACAAGCACAGTATCATCAACACTGAGAGTATGTCCTATGAGGGAAAGTGGGAAAGGGTCAGAAGGCTATCCTCACTGGCCCCAAACTTAATTTGCCTGATCTTTGCTGAAACGGTACACTCTAGCTTATCCCAGTAAAATGTAACTAGCTTGTGTAAAATCTGTATGAAATGCGTGTTTTCCTCAAGCCTCAAAACCAGCCCTCTGTGGGATTACCTCAGTAGCAAGTTAGAATTGGGAGTCATAGCTGGAAGTACAGAAAATATAAGAAACATGCAATTGCCTTGAGTTCAAACACAGAAAAAGTTGCATGACTTTTCATATGCCTTTTTAGTAATGTAAAACAGTACCACTCAAAAAGAGTTACACTAACTGTTTTCTACCAGTACTCAATGGAATACAAAAATTGAGAGAAACTCAATTTAGAAACTCTCACAGTAATTTGCTATTGACACTAACAACAAAAAGGGCTTGTATTTTGTATGTCTAATTTTTCTTTCATTTCCATTGTATAGTATTTTACAAAAGTTGTTAGTCCAGTACCAAAAGATTCTGAGAGGCACTGTTCTAAACCACTCAACGCTGAACACAAGATATTTTCCCAAAAGATCTGAATACATATTTCTCAAAAGATATAAAAATGGCCAATAAGCACATTGGAAGATACTCAATGTCATTAGCCATCACAGAAATGCAAATTAAAACCACAAGATACCATTTCACACCCATTAGGATGGCTACTATCAAAAAGAAAATAACAGGTGTTAGTGAGGATGTGGAGAAATTGGAACTCTCACACACTGCTGGCAGGATTGCAAAAGGGTAGAGTCGCTTTGGAAAACAGCCTGTTAGCTCCTCAAAAGGTTAAACATGGAGTTACCCTATGACTCAGCAATTCCATTCCTATGTATATACTCAAAAGAAATGAAAGTATGTCCACACAAAAACCTATATACAAATGTTCACAGAAGCACTATTTGTCTAACAGTCAAAAAGTGAAAGCAGCCCTATTTCCATTAACAGATGAGTAGATAAATCAAATGTGGTGTACCCATACAATGGAATATTATTTAGACATAAAAAGAAATGGAAGTAGCCATACACACTACAATATAAATCGACCTTGAAAACACTGTGCTAGAATGAAAGAAACCAACCACATAAGACATTTTCCATGAATCTACTTACATATCCAGAACAAATTTATAGAAACAGAAAACATATTGGTGGTTGCCTGGGACACGGGGGGAGCAGTTGGGGTAAAACAAGTGACTGCTATCGGGTGCAAGATTTCTATTTGTGGTAATGCAAACATTAAAAAGTAGTGATGGTTAGGTAACCTTATGAATACAGTTAAAATATATAACACACAAAAACCCCCACTTAAATGTATACCCTTTAAAGGGTGGATTTTATCATAGATGAATTATATTTCATTTTTTTTTAATTTAAAGGAAAAGAAGCCATATAGATGCAGAAAGGGAATAACAGAAACAGAGGCAGAGATGGAGGGTTTACTTCTGGTAAAGAAGCTACTCTGAAGAAATTGCTGCAGCCTCCTAGAGTAATTAAAAAAAAAAAAAAAAGACTTCTAAACAAATGATTTGAAGAATAGAAACAATACTGGAATGATCATACAGCCTTTCAATGGGACAGCTTTCCAGGAGACAAAACTATTTAAAGTCACACTTCTTGCCGTGTTCAGAAAATGAATCATCATAACTTCAAAGCCATGCCTCCTACATTCTATGCTACTGTTCTTCATATGTGAGAAAAAGACTGATAGTTATCATGTAACAAAACAACAACAACAACAACAAAAACACCAAAAAATAACAGCTGTCTGGATTATGTGTGCTGCTAGTAAAATCTCTATCAGGTGACATAAAAATATGGAAGTAAAAATGTTCAGTTTTTCCTTTAAGAAGTTAATGTTCTTGGAGGAAAACAATTTTGAAAATCATTTGTTTCAGGCTTTCACACTCTTATCATAATACCCTAATTCTCAAAATCATCCATGCCTCTCAAAACTTCTAAGTCACTGCAGCCCATGACTTAATCAGTTATTATCCCTAAATGCGCTCTCAGCCCCTCCCAGTCTAATCTTCACACTGCAGGGAGCAACCCTGAAGTACATTAAATTTTGTCACTTCAGTGTCCTAGTTAAAGCCTTCAAGTGGGATACTGAAGATAAAGCCCAACAATACATGCATGATAAGGTCCCTAACTTTCCAGACTCATTTCTTTGTAGTCTTTCCCTCTACGGGCTTTAAGTTTTATCCATTCTTCCAGTTTTTCTAACGGCCATCTCAGGCCTTCACACATGACCTTCCAGGAAGATTTTTTTGTTCACTGAATGGTCATCCTAATTTCCCTGGGACTAGGGAGCTTTCCTGGGACATGGGACTTTCAATACTAAACCCAAGAAAGCCTGTGGCAAACTGCAACTGAATTGGTCAGCCTATTTTCTGTCTACCACCTCTGCCTGTTGAGTATTGGCATACAGGTCACTTTCTCAGAAAACCTTCTCTAACATCTCTTCACTCCCATCCCATGTATCTTATTTTATCTTGTTTGTTAACATTCATCACACTGGATTTGCCTTTTTAATGTCTGTCTTCCCTTACTATGTTATAAACTCCACAAGCACGGATCCATTATTTTGTTGACCACCTCATCACCTAAAATCGTGTCCAGTTCATCTGTTTACATGAGTAATTGTTGAATAAATAAACCAATGAAAGTTTTATCTATGATGGCATCAGAGTCAAGTAAAGGTTTTTTCCTTTTTAGGCTAGAAGGGACCCAGCAAAATTTGAAGATACAGTCACTATTCTGTCTTCTTTCAGGTCACTATTCTAGAAAACTAAGACAATTAATTAAACGCTCTATTTATTCTGATCCTCACAATTGATAAAACTGATCTAGGAATCTCACCTTAACAACCATATATATTCAGGATAAGACCAGCAGGACATTAAACAGTCTAAATTCTCACGATTCAATCCCTATTACAAGAATTCCTCAATTTACAACAGATCATATTCCTACTCAGAAGGTAGGATTCCAGGCAAAAGGAACAAGTATGAACATGTAAGTATGATCTAATTTATGGGACAGCAAAGAGACAAGAGGACATATGGCAGCAAGTGGTGAAAGGTCAGACTGTTGAATGGGGCCAAAAAGTCACAGGTGCTGGGCAACTGGGAGCACCAGAAGTTTGAGAAATTTGGTTTTAAGTATTTTTTATTCTTGGGGTGCTTGGGTGGCTCAGGTGATTAAGCATCTAACTCTTGATTTCAGCTCAGGTCATGATCTCTTGAACAATGAGATGGATCCCCGCGTTGGGCACCATGTTGACAGTGCGAGCCTGATTGGGATTCTCTCTCTCCATTTCTCTCTGCCCCTCCCCTGCTCACACGTGCGTACTCTATCAAAATAAACTTTAAAAAAAAAATGAGTTTAGGGGCACCTGGGTGGCTCAGTCAGTTAAGCATCCAACTTCGGCTCAGGTCATGATCTCTCAGTCTACGAATTTGAGCCCTGCTCGGGCTCTGTGCTGACAGCTCAGAGCCTGGAGCCTGCTTCAGATTCTGTGTCTCCCTCTCCCTCTGTCCCTCCCCTGCTCACACTCTCTCTCTCTCTCAAAAAAATAAACATTAAAAAAAATTTTAATAGGGGCGCCTGGGTGGCTCAGTCGGTTAAGCGTCTGACTTCAGCTCAGGTCATGATCTCGCGGTCTGTGAGTTCAAGCCCCGCATCAGGCTCTGTGCTGACAGCTCAGAGCCTGGATCCTGTTTCAGATTCTGTGTCTCCCTCTCTCTCTGATCCTCCCCCATTCATGCTCTGTCTCTCTCTGTCTCAAAAATAAATAAATGTTAAAAAAAAATTAAAAAAAATTTTTAATAAAAAATGAGTTAAAAAAAAAAAACAAGTATTTTTTTTTCATCTCTTATTCTCAAAAGTAGTACATGACCATTACAAAAAAAACCCAGACCAGAATAAAATCTAAATTCCACTTCCCAGAAAGACCTGTTTTTTATATTTTCACACTAGAAGCAGGGAAATGACACAGTTAAAGGAAAAACACCCTCAGGCTCTCCTAAGTCATTCAAATATTTATTTTGTGCCTACACTGTGTCAGATGCTAGAGATCAAAGATAACTACCATTCAGTGTCCCCTCTGAGCTTGCTGTCAGTGGGAAAAGTAATAACAAGATGACTACTGTGAAGTAAGGTAAGAGCAATAGGGATGAGTGGAATGCAATGGAAAACAGGACCCACAGCTCCCATTCATATGAGTAATGAGGCCAAGAAATCAGACTTGTCTTTTGAAAGATGAGAAGAAATTTGCCAGGCAAGTAAAGAGAGGAAGGTCTCTATACACAGAGGAAGCAGGATGTAAAGAAATGTTGTAGTCTAAATGTGATCTTTTTTTCTTCCCCCAGGCCTTCACCCAATCACCACACTAAAAAAGTGAAACAATGACCAAGCATGAAAGAAGGGTCAAGACTCAGAAAATGCTTCAAAAAGCCTGTAAGGTAGAGAATGGGGAAGTAAGGAACAACAAAGACTACTTTAAAAAGAAAAAAAGTTTTGGTCACAAACACCAAATAGCAAAAAAAAAAAAAAAAAAAAGAGCAGGGCAATAAATATATGAAAAGAGAGATGCAAACTGGAACAAGATACCATTTCCTACCATCAAAGTGATAATCTATCAATCTAAAATAAGACCTTTTACTGAAAAATGGTCAATAGCAGACCGATTTTACTCAATTCCTTGGGTGGTTATCTAAGTTAAACAAAAATTGGAGCCAGCTTATCCTCATAAAAAATGGTATCAAATCAGAAGCCACCCATGTAGTCTATCCCAGATTTCCATGAAAACAATTTATATCAGATCTCTGAAGGATTTCCACTAGCTATAAGGTCAATCTTAACTGAGAAAAGATTCATGACCCAGCCATGCTCTGCTTCATATAAGAAAGTTCAACCATCTGCCTAAGAGAAAATATGAAGATATCTTGTCCTCTCTGTAAGCCACCTTTTATTTAGAGACCCAAAGTCAGCCTCAAAGAAACAAACTAATCAGCCAGTCTAGTTAAGCTGTTTCTTGCTATGCAGAGGTGGGTTTTGTGGCAGCCAGCATTCATTTTCCTGTCTGATCTTTCTACATGCATTTAGGAAACTACCATGCAAGTTCCAGAAAACAAGCAAGAAGTGTCTATGTGCCTGTGTGTATGCACGTAAGGTTCAGGTGGAGCTGTGTAAGTACAGAGAAACATGGATTGGCGCATGGCTTCCTGGGAGGTATAGTCCTATATAAGCAAAGTGTTGTGTTGTGGGTAGAATGCTAGAATCACAAAGAGCCCTAACAGTGCATATTAGAAACCAGGGTAGGGTAAGATCCCACCAGAACTATCATATTAGATGAGTATCTACTAATCACTGGAACTCAGACTAGGAGCTGTGTTATCTTTCAGCAATACACCTAAGAAGAGGTTTCAACCAGAATCCCAGTCAACTATAGCAAGGATAATTCACAAACATTTCTAACAAATGCATATCAGATACTATATAACTGTTATAATTCAAAGATGAAGAAGCAGAAAATATATTCAACAATTTTTGTTGGTTCCAACAAAAAATAATGTAGCACAAGAGATAATTACCCATCACATAGAAGCAGAGCCTAATTTAGATGGTAAATAACCTCAAGACGCAACTAACTTCCAGTTTGGCAAACTCTATGAAACAGGCATATATGGAGAGAAAAGACAATGATAAAACCAGAGTAAGAAGAAAAGGGAGTAGGGCAAATTTTTAAAGGATGTAAAGAAGCTAAAATTTCATTAGCAGAAATAAAGCCTACATCGGAAGAGATAAAGGAAAATACAATGAGTGATAAGGACAAACATTTTGAGAAGCTCATGGAAAAGACAGAAATGATAAGCCAGCCTAATTATTACAAGTATTTTCAAGAAAGAAAACAGAACTAGATCAAAATAACCAAAAACATATCTGGAAATGAAAAAAGAATGAAGTACAAAGATTATAAGGCACTAACGTATCAGGCAATATTAATGAACATTTATAAAAGATATAATCTGTCAAAACATTTCAGTAAAAAGAAAAATCTTTATCACCACCAGGCACAGGAAGCTCTGAAGCAAGATGATTAATGCAAGACAACACAGAACGACACCTACAGAACTTCTGAGGATGTTAGTGATCTAGTAATTATTAAATATGTCTTCTAGTTACTCTTACTAAAAATATTAGCTGAAAATTCTGGTTGACATACATGATCAATCAACTTAAATGTTAAGACAAAATTGGTTGGAGTGGCTGGCTGGCTCAGTCGGTTAAGTGTCCAACTCTTGATTTCGGCTCAGGTCATGATCTCACAGTTCGTGAGTCTGAGCCCCACATGGGACTCTGTGCTGACAGCACAGAGCCCACTTGGCATTCTCTCTCTCCTCTTCTCTCTCTCTCAAAAGTAAACATTAAAAAAAAAAAAATACAGAAAATTGGCAATGAGCACCAACTCCATTTAAATAAAACTTAAAGAATTTGTGTTAACATTCAATGTAATTACCAAGAGAAAAGTCTTGAAAGATAAGTTAAAAACATGAAATGGGTAAAAAATATACTAACTATATGAAGTTCCAAGCTCACCATAGAGTGAAAACACAGATAAAGTGAAAGTGGGTTAAGAGTTGAGAAGCTAGTCTTCTAATATAGAAGGAGTCAAAGTATAATTTTCTTTTTCAGACTGAAAAAGCAGATAGGTTTATTTTTTTAACCTAGATTTACACTTGAATTCATATAAACTATAAAATAGTGGACTTAAAAACAGGATGTATAAATTCCAAATATCTGAGATAAAAGCAACCCAAATATAATTTACAATGCAAAAGACAGAAAATATCAACAGACAACTGGATAAACAAAATATGGTATACAGCTGGCCCTTGAACAACACAGGTTTGAACTGTGCACTATATGCCAGTTTTTTGATACAGTACAGTACAATAGATATGTTTTCCTTATGACTTCCTTTGTAACATTTTCTTTTATCTTCCTTTATAAGAATGTAATCTATAATACATTTAATGTGTAAATTATGTGTTAATCACTGTTTATGTTATTTGTAAGGCTTCCAGTTAACAGTAGGGTATTATTAGTGGTTAAGGCTTCTGGTCAACAGTAGGGCATTAGTGGTTAAATTTTGGGAGAGTCAAAAGTGAGATGCAAACTGTGTATGGGGGGTTGACACCTCTAATCCCCGTATTGTTCGAGGGTCAAGTATATATATACAATGTAGTATTAGCCTTAAAACAGAATGAAGTACCAATCCATGCTATACATGGCATGTGAAATAAGCCAGACACAAAAGGACAAATATTGTATGATTCCACTTATATGAATCATCTAGAATAGGCAAAATCATAAGAGACATAAAGTAGATCACAGATAGGTTACTAAGGATTGCGGGTAGGGAGGAATGGGGAGTTAGTGTTTAATGAGTATAAGAGAGTCAGTTGGGGAAGATGAGATGAATGGTGATGATGGGTGTACAAAATGTACATGTACTTAATGTCAAAGATTTATATAAAGTGGTCAAGATGGTAATTTTACCTTATGTGTATTTTACAACAATTAAAGCAGCAATTAATCATAAAAAACAAAAGCATTAAAAATAAAATAATAGAAACACACCCAACATAATTCATTATGACAATAAACTAACTTTAAGCATTTACCTTGAATTAAAACAAAAACAAACCACATGTAATTTAAAAGAGACACAGCTGGGGTGCCTGGTTGGCTCAGTTGGTGAAGCATCCAACTTTTGATCTCAGGGTCATTGAGTTCGAGCCTACTTTAAAGGAAAAAAGAAAAAGAAAAAAGAAGGAGACACAACTAAAACAAAATGGCATGGAATGAGAAAGCTGGGTAATTTATTGAACAAAGAAATTTAGGACAGACAGCAATTTAAGTAAAATACAAGACTCAGAAAGCAGGGTGATTATTTTTGATTAAGTGTAATCTATAATGAAGATCTTTAGCAGTAGAGAACTTACACATGCATCAAATAATACTGCATCAAAATACATGATAAAAATCATTAGAGTTGAGAGAATGAGAAGCCAAGCCACAGACTGGAGAAAAATACCTGCAAAAGAAACATCTGATATATAAAGGACAGTTAATGAATATATACAAAGAACTCTTAAAACTCAACAATATGAAAATTAACAATCCAATTTAAAATGGGCCTAAGATCTGAAGAGGTACTTTACCAAAAATGATACAGAGATGGAAAAGCAGCATGTAAAAAGATGCTCAGGGCACCTGGATGGCTCAGTTGGTTAAGCATCTGACTTTTTTTTGTGGGAGAGAGAGAAAATGCAAGTAGGGGAGGGGTAGAAGTGGGCCCACACTAACAACAGAGAACCCAATGTAGGGCTTGAACTCACAAACCATGAGATCATGACCTGGGCCGAAGTCGGATGCTCAACTGACTGAACCACCCAGGTGCCCCAAAGCATCCAACTCTTGATTTTGGCTCAGGTCATGACCTCACGGTTTCATGAGTTTGAGGCCCAGGTCAGACTGCTCTGACAGCTTGAAGCCTGCTTAGGAGTCTCCCTTTTTCCCTCTCTCTCTGCCCCTCTCCCAACTCACGTTCTGTCTCTCAAAATAAATAAACTTAAAAAAAAAACAAAAACAGATGCTCAACATCAATCATTAGAGTACTGCAAATCAAAACAATGAGATACCACTACATACACCTATTAAAATAGCTAAAGTCTAAAACACTAACAACATCAAATGCTCATGAGGATGTTGGGCAACAGGAACTCTCACCTACTGTTGGTTGAAAAGCAACATGGTATAGACACTTTGAAAAACAATTTAAAGGCTCCTTACAAAAATAAATATACTCTTACCATACAATCCAGCAATTGTGCTCCCTGGTATTTACTCAAATCAGCTGAAAACTTCTATCCATACAAAAACTAAACACAGGAGCACCTGGATGGCTCAGTTGGTTCAGCGACCAACTCTTGGTTTCAACTCACAGTTTGGGGTCAAGCTCAGTGTCAAGTTCTGCGTTGACAGCACAGAGCCTGCTTGGGATTCTTCCTCTCTCCTGTCCCTCCCCTGCTTATGCTCTGTCTCTCTCAAAATAAGTAAATAAATACACACAGATGTTTATAGCAACTCTATAAATGACAAATGTGAAAGCGACTGAGATATCCTTCAGCAGGTAAATGAATAAACAAACTGTAGTACATCCAATGGAATAATATTCAGTGCTATAAATGAATGAGCTATTAAGCCATGAAAAGATATGAAGGAAACTTAAATGCATATTCCAAGTTGAAAAGGTTACGTACTATATGATTCCAATTATAGGATATTCTGGAAAAGGCAACATTATGGAGACTGTAGAAGCACCAGTGGTTGCCAGGAATTAGGGAGAAGGGAGGGATAAATAGGTGGAACACAGGCGATTTTTAGGGTTGGGAAACTGTTCTGTTTTTCTGATGGATACATGTCATTATCCACCATTTGTCCACACCCATTGAATGTACAATATCAAGAGTGAACTCTGATGTAAACTATGGACTTTGTTTGATGTGTCCATGTTGGTTCATTAATTATAGCAAATATACCACACATGGCAAGATGTTGACTGTCGGGGAAGGAGTGCTGGCAGTACAGGGAAGCTTAGGGTATATGGCAACTCTGTATTCTTTACTCAATTTTGCCACGAACCTAAAATTGATATATAAAGTCTATTAACTTAAATATTAAAAATCATTAGAAATGAAAGAAACCGACAACCAACCAACATGTACTTACTGCAAGCTCATGTGTTCTAAGTAGAATAGCAAAGTAACAGAGAAAGAAGAAAAAGAAAGAAACCAAATAACTTCAGATGAAAGTGCTATAAAGAAAGACAAAAAGGGATGCCTGGCTGGCTCAGTCGGTAGAGTATGTGAATCTTAATCTGGGGGTCCTGAGCTCAAGCCCCACATTGGGCATGGAGCCTACTGTTAAAAACAAAACAAAACAAAACAAAACAAAACAAAACAAAACACAAGACACAGAAGGGCAAGAAGACAGATACCAAGTGGGCTAGGTGGGGACTATTCTAGTAGACTGATCAGGTAAGGCCCCTTCAAAACAGTAATGTATGAAGGGAAGATTCAGGCAGAAGAAACAAAAATGTAAAAGTCCCAACGTGAAAATAAGGCTCTTAAAAACAATGCTACCCTGTCAGTCTTTGACATATTAAGATTTAAAAATTAATGAAGACTAAATTTTATAATTAATAAGAACTATTAAGAAGGAATACTAAAACAAATAAGAGAATTTGAATAAAGTTTTACATATATACTCTGAAAACAGAAAGTGGTTTTTTTTGTTAAAGCTTATTTACTTTGAAAGAGAGAGAGTGCCAGGGAGCAGGGGAGGGGCAGAGCGAGGGAGAGAGAATCCCAAGCAGGCTCCACACTGTCAGTGCAGAGCCTGATATGGGCTCAAACTCACAAACTGTGAGACCAACTGAGCCACTTAGGTACCCCAAACAGAAAATGTTTTTAAGTTTCACAGAACATTCACCAAATTGGATTATCCTTTAAATCATACACACATGCACAAAACTCTCAGTAAATAAAAAAAAAAAAATTTTTTTTATTTTAAAGTAGGCCTCACATCCAGCAGAGAGTCCAACGTGGGGCTTGAACTCATGACCCTGAGATCAAGACCTGAGCTAAGATCAAGAGTTAGACACTTAACCGACTGAGCCACCCAGGTGCCCCAGTAAATCTTAAAAAATAATTTAAAAGACTATAAAAACAGAGTGAATAGAACTGTCCTAAATATCACTTGAGTCAAAGAGGAAATCAAACTAGAGCTATTTGGAAAGTAATGAATATAAGAACATGATTCGTGTAAATTTTAGAGTGCAGCCAAAGCAGTCCTCAAAAGCAAATTAAGAGCATCAATGCTTTCATTATTTAAAAAAAAAAAAAAAAGAGGAACTAAGAACTTGAGTAGAAAAAGCTCAAAAAAAAAAAAAAAGGAAGAAAATCAAAATAAGGAGAAAAGTAGAAATCAGGAAATCAGAAAACCAAAAGAATTCACCTCAAAGTTGGTTATTAAAAACAACTAAGTAGACAAACATTTGGCAAATCAAATCAAGAAAAATAACAAAATCACTAATAAAAAGGTAGAAATACCAGATTTTAATTATAACATATTACATACATCCATATAATAACAAATTTGAAAATCTTAAAAATATAAAATGGGAAAATACAAATTATCAAAACTGACTCATGAAAAAGAAAGGATTCCTCAAGATTCTACAGAAGTAACTATGTAAGTTACCATTTGGCCTGTATACTATTAAACTAAATTTCTGAGATTCTTTTCTACTCTTTCAATAAATTCTGCACTTTTGACTAATATGAGTGGGGTTTTGGTTCCTCATAACATGTCCCTTTGGATACCTTTGGCTATTAGCAAATTTATGATATGTACACTTATTTGTAGTTAAAAGAAGGAAAACCTTATCAACACCTAAAAAGTGTCATAAAAACATCTGCTAAAATTCAGAAGCCATTCCTATTGTTGTAAGGTAGGAACAGAATAAAATAACACTATCTCTCTAAAACCAACAGTTGCCATCATCCTTAATTGTAAAAATACCAGAGACATTCTAAGAATGACAATTATTACCTCTCTTCTTTAAAAAATTTTTTAAACATTTTTTTAAGTTTATTTATTTTGAGAGAGAGAGAGGGAGAGAGCACCAACAATGGAGAGGCAGAAAGAGAAAGAGGAAATAAGTTACACATTCAGCAATAGGAAAAGAACAAATACAGCACAGCTGTGCAATGGAATGTTTAGGCAAACATTAAAAAACGATCTTTTTTTTTTTTTTTTTAAATGTTTATTCATCTTTGAGAGACAGAGCATGAGCGGGGAAGGGGCAGAGAGGGAGACACAGAATCCGAAGGAGGCTCCAGGCTCCGAGCTGTCAGCACAGAGCCCGACGCCAGGCTCCAACTCACCAACTGCGAAATCATGACCTGAGCTGAAGTCGGACGCTCAACCGACTGAGCCACCCAGGCGCCCCACATTAAAAAATGATCTTAAGAACAAAGGGAAATGTTCAAGATTTAGTAAGATAACAAATTATAAAAACCAGGATTCCAATTTTATAAAAGTAACTGTTCTCACACACATATATACGTACGTGTATACATGTGTGTGTATACATATATATATATATATATAACTGTTCTCACACATATATAGGTACGTCTATACATGTGTATATATATATATGTGTGTATATGCGTGTATATATATTTGTGTGTGTATGTATACATATATATATAGTGGCAGGAAGCATAACAAAATATCAACAGTATTTTGATATCCATACATAATGGAATAAGGGGTTAAAAAAAAGCAACTTTATTCTTTTCAAGTATTTAATCAGGAAGGTGAAAAAAGTTCAGTAAGAATTTACAATTTACAATAGAGATACTTTATCAAACATTTAGTTCTATTTCCACTATTATATGTGCCAATGTAACTTTTCCTTCTTTAACAATTTACTCTTTAGAGCACCTGAAATTTTCTTTAAATGCTTTACCCACCTTTTGCTGCTCATATTTTTATTATATAATAATTTTGTTTTGTTCACAAGCCTATAAATTAAGAACAGAAATTAAAAATTTCAAAGCTGAGAATACACCTTAAAATCACCTTGTCCTAATGAAATAAAAGGCCAAAATGAAACCTTCTAGCTTTCCAGAACCTATTAAACATTCACATGAAAAAACATTACCAATAGCTTGATCAGAAAGATGTGAGGAAGAACTCAGTAGTGCAAGCTAAAAGTGCTCTGCATGCATATGTACATGTAGCACTTAAAAAAATTTTTTTGGGGGGCGCCTGGGTGGCTCAGTCAGTTAGGCGTCCAACTTCGGCTCAAGTCATGATCTCACGGCTCATGAGTTCAAGGCCCGCCTCGGGCTCTGTGCTGACAGCTCGGAGCCTGGAGCCTGGAGCCTGGAGCCTGGAGCCTGCTTTGGATTCTGTGTCTCCCTCTCTCTCTGCCCCTCCCCCTCTTGTGCTCTGTCTCTCTCTGTCTCTCAAAGATGAATAAATGTAAAAAAAAAAAAAAAAAAAAGAATTTTTAAGTTTATTTATTTTTGAGAGAGAGTGTGCGCACAAGCAGGGGAGGGGCAAAGAGAAGAAGAGACAGAATCCCATGAGGATGGGGGGCGTGAACTCATGAACTGTGAAATCATGACCTGAACTGAGATCAGGAGTCAGATGCTTAACTGACTGCACCACCCAGGGGCTCCAGTACATGTATTACTTTTAACCAACACTAGTGAGTTCTTCCTTACACCTCCCTCTTTGATTAGCTTCAACTGGCAAAAATTGAGAAATAACTCTCATTTCTAGAAGAATAACTCAGGCTTTCCCCACACTGCAAATAAAGATTATGGATTAACATGTTAAGAAAATATATAAGAACAATAAGAATACCTAAACCAGAGTGGAGCTCAAGAAAAACCGCCAAAGAGAGCTACACACACAGGTGGAAATTTGAAGGATGAGGATGAAATCAGTAGAGGACAAAAGATGGGGATAAAAGGGCTTTTTGGTTGTTTGTTTGCTTTTCAGATGTGATGCTTACAATAAAACCATTACAATATTACACCCTGAATCTCTATAATCCATTTTCACAGCAACCTAAAACTCCTAAAATTTTTTCTATGCCCATATTTCACTTCAATAGCCAAGCTATTTTACATTGTTAAAACTCTTCCTTACCCCTATTGTGCACAGACACTAATTCCAGAAGGATAGTACAATTATTATTTTTTTTTAAGTTTTATATATTTAAGTAAACTCTACACGTAACATGGGCTCAAACTCATGACCCCAAGATCAAGCGTTGCATACTCCTCCAACTGAGGCAGCCAGGCACCCCAATACAACAATTATTAAGAAGAATGTTTTTGATAAACATGCAATGGGAAAGTGCTTAAACAGAAAGTAAAAGATTATTATCTATTATGTATGAAAAGCTTCGACAATTCAATTAAGAAGTATAGATTGATATAGCCTTTTAGGATGGCAATTTGGCATCAATCGAAACTTAAAATGCACACTTAAAAATCTTATTTAAGGAAATATCTGTGTATACACACATGTGCACAAAGATACAGTAAGTTCACTAAGGCTCCAGTTTTACTTGCTCAAAATTGAGAATACAGACTGTCCCTGACTTCTCATGGTTCAACTTACAGTTTTTTGACTTTACGATGGTATGAAAGTGAAGTTTCTACATTCAGCAGGAACCATATTTTGAATTTTGCTCTTTTCCTGGGCTGGCAATATGCAGTACCACACTGTCTTATGACACTGGGCAGTAGCTGCAAGCAGCAGCTCCCAGTCAGCCATGTGATCAAGAGGATAAACAACTGAAACACTTAAAACCATTCTATTTTTCACTTTCAGTATACTATTCAATAAAGTGCATAAGATATTCAACACCTTAGTATAAAACAGGCATTGTGTTAGAGGGGTCTGCCCAACTGTAGGCTAACCTAAGTGTTCTGAGCTCATTTAAGGTAGGCTAGACTGAGCTATAATGCTTTGGCACACAATGTTTTCAACTTTCAGTGGGTTTATTGAGACAAAACCCCATTGTAAGTTGATGAAGATCTGCACAGCAGTCTTCTCTTACCCACGGTTTCTCTTTCCACAGTTTCAGTTGCCAGCAGTCTAACCGCAGTCCTGGATCCTACTACCGAGGTTTGGTCAGAAGGTCAGTAATAGCCTATCACTACATCACAGTGTCTACCTACACCATTCACCTCACTTCATCTCATCATATAGGCATTTTATCATCACATCATCACAAGAAATGTTAGTAGAGTCCAATGAGATATTTTGAGATACACCACATTCACATAACTTTTATTATAGCATATTGTAATAACTGTTCTACTGTATTATCAGTTATTGTTGTTAATCTCTTACTGTGCCTAAATGATAAACTAAACTTTACCACAGATATGTATACATGGGAAAAAACATAGTATATATAAGGTTCAGCCTATCCCTGGTTTCGGGAATCCACTGGAGGTCTTGGTACGTATCCTCCATGGATAAGGGGGGACCACTGTAACATAAATTACCATGAATAAAGTGCAACCATACAATAGACTACACCATGACTGTTAAAAAGATGAAGTACAGCTATGTGTATTGGGATGGAAAAGATAATATAATGACCAGATCTTTTATTTTAAAAAAATTGGTTAAACCCACAAACATAATGCTTATTCCTAACTTCATAAAGAAAACACAATTGTTAGCAGGGGTACCTGTAGGGAATGGGACTAGAAAGTGAGGAAAGAGTAATGTTCATTTTTTTTTTATTGTAAATAATTGAGTTGTTTTTGAGAGAGAGAAAGAGAGAGAGAAGGAGAGAGGGAGGGAGGGAGGGAGGGTGGGAATGCGAGCGGGGGAGGGGCAGAGAGGGAGACACTGAATCTGAAGCAGGCTCTAGGCACTGCTCAAACTCATGGTCCGAGAGATCATGACCTGAGCCTGAGCCGAAGTCAGACGCTCAACCAACTGAGCCACCCAGGCGCCCAGAGTTGCTGGAACCTTTTATAAAAAGCAAAAACCGCTTCTGGAATTTAAAAATAAGGGAAAAAGCACTAGTCTGTTATGATGGTTATCTGAGGCTAAAGTGATTTTTGTCCTGTTTCTTAACAATCTTCACTACTCTCCAAATTTTCTATGAGAAATATGCATACTTTTTAAAATCTGAAAAACATGTACTTAGAAAACCTATATTTTATATCTGTGGCAAAACTTTTCCCAAAAAATAATTTTAACAGTTATGGTTTCAGAAACTTGGTCCTGAGATTCCAACCTCTTCCAGAAAGCATTCTTAAACTTAAGTTTGGGAGCTTGTTACAGAAGAAATTAAATGTAAAGCCTATTTTACAATGGAATATTAACTAACCTCTATAAAGAACTACTACATTCACAAAGTACTTTACCTGCATTATCTCATTTACTTTAAATAGTCCCATGAAATTTGTATTATATGATTATTACTATCAATCCCCATTTTATAGATGAAGAAAACCAAATCTTGAAAAGAGAACATGTGTTACCCAGAGTCAACTAGAAGAGCCAAGATTCAAACCCAGGTCTCCAGCATCTAACCGTCTGAGATACATGAAATGGTAAGTGCTAATGTACCTCAGAGATAATAATAGGCTAGTACTCTGAAATCCTGCAGGAATGTTCGGAATGACTATTCTTAAATAGGTTAGTGATCCTAAAATGAAGAAGCAGTGAAAATTCTGATCACAGAAGAAAACAATCAGTACTTCTTCAAAGCCAAGGGGGCTATTTTTCCTTCTTTCAGTTTCTACCAAGGTACCAGAAGGATACAAGGGACAACCGAGGTTTGTCAGCAACTTAACCAGCCCTCTGACTAGCCTCGAATTAGCTCTCTAACTGGGAGGGCTTTTGAAAACAAACATCAGAATCCCAAAGGCTTAAAGCCTTCAACAAGGTCCAGTTTCAAGTTTTAATCAAAAGAAACATACTTGAATATTAGAATTATCAATATTGACAGAACATAAGGATTTAAAAGTACCTACTTATTTTTGTCTATATGAACAAGTTCTCTTTAAAAAAAAAAAAATAACTGAAAGTTTATCCTTAGTTACCTGAACAAGTTCTAAGTTTTTTCTTTAAAAAAGTATAATAAAAAAGAAATATACACCACTGTTAATCACGTCTACTTGGAAACCTGCTTATCATAAAGATCAGAGAACCATAGGAACCCCAATTCATTTGTTTAGTAGATACACCTCAAGTACAAACTTACCATTACTTTACAATTTTAGGTTTGCAAGGTTAGTAATGAACATCACAAAGTCGAGAAGAGTAACTCTCCTTTTGAATAATGGTAAACCAGGAATCAAGGCCCTAAGAGAAGAGGAATAAGGAACTCTTCCTTGGTAAAAATTATCTGCTTATAGGGGCACCTGGATGGTTCAATCAGTTGAGCGTTGGACTTTGGCTCAGGTCACGATCTCACAGATCTCACAGATCTCACAGTTCGTGAGTTTGAGCCCCATAGCAGGCTCTGTGCTGACAGCTCAAAACCTGGAGCTTGCTTCTGATTCTGTGTCTCCCTCTCTCTCTGCCCACCCCCCGCTCAAAATAAATAAATATTAAAAAAAAAAAAAACCAACTATCTGCTTATAGAAACTGGCAGAAAAGCTGGCATTATACACCAAATTATATACTCTATCATTTTTATACCTGCAACAAGACCTCTCAATTAAGTTAAGGACAACTGACATCAAATGATGACAGTATTAAGGCTCAGTACTAACACTTAGGTAAAAATGGAGTATTTAATGAAAACAAAATTCACTGAATTTACATCAACCACTTTCAACAAAACCTGGAAGTAGGCTTAATACCTACATATATTACAGTTCAAAAACATTTTAAGGTTCATTTTCCCTAATGTACATCAGTGTTCTTGTATAATTAATAGCTAGAAAGATTTAAAAGCCAAGGGCGAAAGAATTGCCTCAAATCAATACCCTTAATAGCTTAATAGGAGAACATGAACAAAGCTTTCCACTTATAAGTGTGTATATAATATGTGTATGCGTGTGTATATACATATACACACATAAAAAACATTTAGAAGTTAGTGTAAGTGTGTTTTACAAATGCCACAGAGTTTCTGGCAGAGTTGACAAGTTGTAACCTGCTTTAAAAATTACTGTTCACTGCCTTCAACCCAATCTAATTTTATTTAATGTTATTTTTTTGGATAACTCTACAAAACTAAAACCCCCCCAAGCAAATTCTTGTACATTTCAATATCCTGCCTACTTATAAGAGCGGAAGAGTCTAACAGAGCAGGGGAAAAAACGTGACGTGCACAACCTTGATCCAAAACACAGTTCGTCGGAGTCTAATTTTAGGCCTAACCATTTTGATTGTCTTTTACAGAGGTTAAAAAGAAAAACACAACTATAGATCACTTTTAAAGGAGAAATGAAATAACTATCAATGGAAGTTGTACATGATTTATCAAAGAGGAAACAAATCACGCTCACAACTGCCTAGAGTATTCCAATTAAAATGAAGATACAAGGAGGATACAGCCCCACACCAACCGACAACAGAAATTACTTTTCATACTTTAATTCTGGGATGACTTTAAAGAAATACTCAAAAGGCTGAGTCCACCGAGGATGTTGCAGCAATGTCGTATGTGTCTTGATTTAAAGAAAGCCAAACATGGTGAAAAGCCAACCTTCACCTAAATTACCTAAAGAAGCAAATATTCACCTCCTGGCTGAAGATCAAACAAGAATCACGAGAAGACCCAAAAGTTCGGTTGTTAGGTGAGGCCCTCAAACTCTCGGAAAACTATGTTTCTACCAATAGAAATATGGAAGAGATTTCACATTGTAGTTTAGAAAAGAGTAAAGGGACTAGAGACCATATATGCCTAAGCAATGAAACTATGATGACCAGAGAGGTAGCAAGGAGGAGCTGGGACTCAGGAAAAATCATCGAGGACTAAAACCTGAGTCGTTAGGTCGAACACTAAAGTAAACTGAGAACAGGAGGAAGCTGAAAGGCTAGGGAAGGGAGACCGAGAGTGGGCAGAGCCTGTGGCGCGACACGGCCCTGGGCAGGGTTGGGTCCAGGAAGAGTCAGACTTCGCCAGCCCAGCAAGCTTCCCATTTCGGGCTGAAGCCGAAGAAAACAGCCCTAGGGAGCAGACAATGAGCCACCGCCCCGGGAGCCACGGCTCCAGGCACGCAGGTGGCGGCTGCCCCGGCGCTGCTCCGAGCAGGTAGGCTGCCGCGGGCCGCTGGCGCCGGCCAGGCCGCGGAGAAAGAAGGAGGAAGAGAGCGACGGCCCGCGTCCCGGCCCGCCTGCACACTTACCCCAGGCGAGGGAAGGTCCCCGCCCCAGCGAGGCGCCTCGGTCCGAGCTCCCGGCGGGCTCAGGAACCGCCCCGGGCAAGCGCAAGGCGCAGGGCAGGCGGGGAGGGAGGGGGAAGCGGGGCGGGAAGACGAGCCGCGCTGGAGCGCAGCCGCTGCTACCGCAAGGCCGAGCGGCAGCCGAGCCCCGCGGGCGCCGGGAGGGGAGGGCAGGGAGCCTTCGGCAATGGCGACGGCCCGGGCCAGAGGGGAAGCGGAACAACCGCCGCCGCTGCGCGTGGCCACAACCCTGGGGGAGGGCGACGGCGGGGAGCGGGTAGGGGCGGGGCCAGAACTCCGCCCCCTCGCCGGCCCAAGCACCGAGCTCCACGGGATGGAGACCGGCACCACCTCCCGCTGGGCGGGCTCGCCCGGGGCTGCTGGGACTCGTAGTTTGGAGACGTGCAGTCTGCTTTTCTCGCCTTTCTCTTTCTTTTTTTGGGGACGGGGTTTAGGGAATATTCTTTAAACTGAGAAGGAGAGCCAGTTCCTCGTTTAACTTAGCATGGTCACCAGTCAGGTCTGTGCCAACCAAAGATGCTGACTGACACTGCTGTTACATAAACCTGCTCCAGAACATTTGTTTCTGGGAACTCATCCATTACCCATTTGCATTTTACTTACAAACTCTTACTATGTCTTGCTGCTAAAATAAGTCCCATCTCCTTGAAATCAAGGCCTTCATGTTTTATCCACAGTGGAGCTCATCATTGTACTCAGTAACTCTAAAATGTATCAGGGATACAAGGGTGAACATGAGTCACTTTGCCTTTGTGCAGCTTACAAATATGCAAGCACAATTATTAAACTAGTGATATCTGGTATGAGGAGACAACTGGGGAGATTACTTTGGATCTGGTGGCCAGAGAAAGCATCTTTAAGGAGGGGGCATTTAAGCTGAGAACAGGAGAGAGCTATGAAAAGCCCCTAGGAGAAAGCATTATAGGCAGGAGGGAGAAAAGGACTTGCTATGGTCAGTTATGAAGACCTGTGTAGCTTGAGCTTAGAGCAAGAAGAGTAATGTACTGTGATAAAACAGTAGAGTAGACAAGATTCAGGTCAAGAAGAATCTTGAATGCCATGCTAAAGAATTTGGATTTATTCCAAGAAGCTACTAAAGAGTTTTAAGCAGGGAAGTGATTTTATCTGGCTTACATTTTCAGATCACTAGATTGCTATGCGGCGAATGGAGTATATAGATGCAAGAATAGAAGGAAATAAACTAGAAAGGCTGTAATCATGACTGATACTAAGAAAGCAGAACTGGAAAAAGGTAGCTAGACTGTGTTTATCTATACATGTAGAATACAAACTGATATAGAGAGAAAGGAATCAAAGACCAATATGGCACACTATTATTAGATAACCTGAAAAACAGCCCCATTATTAAACACACCGAAATGCTGGATAAAATAGAACATCCTTTCGAAGGCATAACTAAGCTTTCAAGAAAGGAGGAGGAATACCTCTGACAGTCTTCCAAACCCCACACTCAACCCAAAGAGACAGCAAAAAACCTGAGTAGTAAGCAGGACAGTGAAGCTATGGTTGTGTTGAGGGTATATACTTATCTCAGAAAATGGTTTTTTGTTTGTTTGTTTCTGGGTTGTTTTTGTTTTTTGTTTGTTTGTTTTGGTTTTTTTACTGGCTGGACAGAAGAGCAAAGACAAGGCCTTGGGCTGTACAAAGAGCTGGGACATTGATCCTGTATAGGACTGGGAAACTCAAAGGGCTATGCCCTCCAAGAACAGACTGAGGATAAAAAATATCCCCTGCACCAGCCCTGGGAGACAAGCAGACATTAGTATGTTTGTCTGGACTTGGTATGGAGGGGGAAACAATTTCTCTTTAGAATTCAAAACCAGAAACTTTCCCTCACATGTGTTTGAAAGTTCAAACTGACATTACCGATACTGTCCAGGAAACCTCAGGACAAGAAAGTGGTCCCAGGCTGGTAGTGCTTGGAGGCCTGGAAGAAACAAATACAAATCCTCACCACACAGGTTCACTCTTAACCCAGGACTCAAAGGATTCCCAAAGATAAACAGGATTTCAAAAGCTAAATATGAGCACCCAAAATATAACTACAATATACCTCAGAAAATAAGGCACCATAAGTGAATCAGCAGAAACTGTGAACAAAATAATGAAGTCTGAACTTTAGAGAGTCGAATTATTGGTTACAGAATAGACAATGAGTTTATTAAACTGATTAAACAAAATAATACAGGAGCAAGAAACAAGATACTATTTATTTAATGTTTATTTTTCAGAGAGAGCATGCAAGATGGGGAGGGGAACAGAGGATTCAATGTGGGCTCTACGCTGACAGCAGCAAGCCTGATGCTGAGCTTGAACTCACGGACCATGAGATCATGATCTGAGCTGAAGTCAGACACTCAAATGACTGAGCTACTCAGGTGCCCCGAAACAAGATAGTATTTTTTTAAAAGTGACCAGGCAATTTTGAGAAGTAACCAAGTAGAACTTCTAAAAATAAAGAATTTAATAATTGAAATCAAAGCCAATGTTTCGGTTAAATAGCAGATTATATATTGAAGAGAGAATTACTAAACTGGACCATAGATCTAAAGAAATTATGGAGAATAGCCCAGAGACAAGGGAAATATGAAAGAAAGATCAAGAGACATGGGGATGGATTGTGAAGGTCTATCATATGCTTTGCAAGAACACTGAAAGAAGACAAAAGAGGCAGTATATAATGAGATAATGGCCAAGAATTTTCCTGAACTGAATAAAGACAAGATCCTTTAGATTCAGGAAGCAAAGTGAAGCCCAACCAGGGTAAAAAAAAGACATCTTTTCAAACATGTCAATATGAAACTGGAGAATACCAAAAATAAAGCAACTAGAAAGAAAAGACCTACCCTACAAAGAAATAACTATTGAACTTCTGAAGATTTCTCAACTGCAACAATGCGTACCAGTTGACAATGGAAAAATATTTACCAAGATGACCAAAATATTACACCAAGATAAAATAACCAACCTTAGAAGTGTATGTGTAGCAAAATTATTGGTCATATGAGGGTAAAATACAGATATCATCAAACAAAAATGTTGCTGGTATTGTAATAGCATTGTATTGCGACAATGGTACCTATACTTGTGAGCATAGCATAAAATATAGACTTGTGGAATAGCTGTGTTGTATACCTGAAACTAACTGTAACATTGTGTGTGAACTATACTTGAACTAAAAAAAAAAAAAAAGATGTTGTCAACAACAGGGACCTACTAAAGGAACTCATTAAAAAGATACACTTCAGGAGGAAACGGATTCTAGAAGTAAGGTCTAAGATGCAAATCAGATAGATAGCTAAACCTACTCATCCTATCACTGGTTAGGATGATCCTGAAGAACATACTTAATCCACATTATTTCATTCTCTCAACTCTACATTCAACAACCTGCCAAACAAATATTTTGTAAGTTTGGAGGATAATGCAGATAGGTGTTGGTCACCTCTAATTTATCTCATCTTACCAATAAGCACTAATTATGAAAATATAGGTGAGTAGCTTGAAATAGAATATCTTACTAGAATAGTCCTTAAACTCATTATATTCTGAAATCATTAAGAGCTGCCATAGATCTTTCCAGTTCCCAAGTCATATATTATACCATCTTCCCTGAGATCTAGTTAAATAATGTAAATTCTTGGTAGAGTGGCTTAGATACACACACACACACACACACACACACACACACACACTCAAATAATCTCTGCCCCATCACCACCCTTAGTTGAGGTAACCCACGTCTCTGTTACGTTCATCCAAAAGAACATATTACTTTAAGAAAACTAAACCATAAAAGTGGAGCAGATACTGGAACAGAATGACCAATAGGACAGTACCTATTTTTTTAGCTTTAAACAAAAAAGACCATACACTGAATTACAAAACTGATTACAAAAGTAAAGTGCTTAGGGGCTCCTGGGTGGCTCTGATGGTTAAGCTTCTGACTCTTGATTTCAGCTCAGGTTATGATCTTGCAGGTCGTGAGATTGAGCCCCCTGTTGGACTCTGCACTGACAGCACACAGCCTGCTTGCAATTCTCTCTCTCCCTCTCTCTGCTCCTCTTATACTCTCACTCACTCTCTCAAAAATAAAAACAAACAAACAAACAAATAAATAAAATAAAGTGCTTAGGGGTACCTAGCTGGCTCAGTAGACAGAGCATGTGACTCTCAACCTCAGTTCAAGCCCCACCTTGGGAATAGAGCTTAATTTGAAAAAAATTTTTTAATTACAAAAAATAAAGTGCTTACTCATTTTTTAAGCATCCAAAGAAGATAATATAAAGAGTTCAAAACCAGAAATGTTCCACTGTATCAAAAGTAATGTCATTAGCAACCACTTATTAGGCAAGAAGAGTCATATGAAAGTACTCTTCACTTCCTTTCACATTTTTATTACACTTCTGAATACCTGTATAAATACGTAAGTGGCTGAAACATGTTCCAAACCACCATCTCAAATATTAACTTGAAAACTTGTTTAAATACTGATGAAACTTGGTGCTAATATGCAAAAGAAAATAAAGATATATGTACACTCTGCCCTCTACTCCACATATACTCTTAAGAGGTACCAAGTTCCCCTCTCCATATTTCAAAATGTTGTCTGTTGATGTTACTGAATTTTGACTGACATATAATTTTACTTCAATGCCACTATATAAATCCCAGTATGAAAGAAATGCTTGTAAAAAGCATGGAGTTCTTTCTTATAAGAAAACATTAAACAAGTATAAAATTAGACCGGGTTGAAATTTTATCAATCTCTAATATTTCTGTTTTATGGCACTTGGTTGCTTTTTTCAATATTTAAGTTCTTAAACACACCTTTAAAAAGAACTATTTTGACTGGTCAAGTCATACATGTCAAAATACAAACGATTTATTCCTATAAAAACACCAGAATGTTTTAGGAAATTAAGCAGTGATATATATAAATGTTTATCATTCCATTACTCTATATAAAACAAACATTGCCAACATACCCTGGTTTATTGGCTTCTGTTTCGGAATATGCTTGTCCTAAATGCACTGCCCTAAATAAACAGAAGAACATGCTTGCCTTTTTATTTTTTAACTAGCTTATGGCACTTACTTTATTTTCTACTTTTTTTCCCAAGCAAAACAGTACATCAAGAGCTTTTGTTTAAAAAAAATCACTGAAGATGCAAAAAAGATTTTTTGTACAGGTACAACTTAATAAAATATACTCTTTAAAATGACAATCTGAATTGTCTTCTTGACAAATTCAGTACTAAATCAAAACTAAATCTTAGTACGTAGTTTCATTAAGCCCTTTGTAAATTCATATACTCAGAAGAGTATAATAAAATATAAAAGAAGTGTGGAATTGCTTTAAGGAATAATCAATTTTGATATTAATAATTTCTTAGCTCTCCTACTTTATTTTCTTTAAACTCTGGATAAGTAACTTTAATATTCTCATAAAATTTACGTTTAAATAAACTGATTCATCCAAAATATTTTATTCTTATTTATAATGATTTTCTCAATTTTTAGCTGAAATTTAAATGTTTCTATTCACAATGAGAATTTGTCTCTAATACATAAAGTACCCATTTTTGTAAAAGAAATGAAGATAAAATCACTTCTCACAAAATAAATATTAATTTAACGAAACTAAGTTTCCTCTATTGGCACTAGCTTGAAGATTACCAAAGGTCTATACAACAGAGCACTAAATTTTGGAATTAGTTGAAAATGATCCAAAATTTCCTCTAGTAGACATAATTTTAGTCATAAATGAAGACAAAAATAGTGACATAATTCTAGAAGAACACTTCTAGTCACAAGTAAATAGGTCTTATTTAGGTTTATGGAAAGCACTTAACTCGGTAAAACTTATAGGGAGAAATGGCCATATTTGAAAACAGCCACAAGGATCAAAGTAGAACACAGGATGGTAATGAGCAGAGTGACAGAACATACTAAAGAGGTATGTATAGTCAGTCCCACTGGAACCTGTAGAGTCACATTCTTATATACCTATAGAGAAAGAGAGAGAGAGAGAAAGAAAGAGAGAGAAGTTAGAGATATTTAAAATGCACACCTTAAGGTGAAACCACAATTTCTTTAATTTTTTAATTTAATTTGTTTCTTTTAAATATCTTCCAGCCAGTGCTACACTACATGTAACATTACTATTTGAGTGATTCTTTTGTATTCAACATTTTATTTAATATAACAGAATCAGACTCAATCCCCACAATAATCCTTAAATTCTCCTTAGTTTTGACTTTTTCTGCTTTCTGCAGATGCTATCTCCCATCATCACCTCTGTAATCAATATAAACATTTACTTCCTCTTACTCTGTTTCCTATTAGAATACAGAATTCTCTCACAGTTAAAGCCCTAAAGAAAAAACATTAAAACAATAAAGCTAAGGGGCGCCTGGGTGGCTCAGTCGGTTAAGCGTCCGACTTCGGCTCAGGTCACGATCTCGCGGTCCGCGGGTTCGAGCCCCGCGTCGGGCTCTGGGCTGATGGCTCAGAGCCTGGAGCCTGCTTCCGATTCTGTGTTTCCCTCTCTCTCTGCCCCTCCCCCTTTCATGCTGTGTCTCTCTCTGTCTGAAAAATAAATAAACGTTAAAAAATAAATAAATAAATAAAGCTAAGTATGCATTTACTCCTGTTTTTTTATTTCTTCCACCAAAATAGCTTTTAAAAGTCTGTTATTCACAAATTACACAATTGAATGGGTCTTTTATTGGTACAACATCAAATCTGTTGTCCTACTAACCTGTAATACAAAAGTTCTATGTTCAACTTAGTTTCTATTTTCTATTTGGTTTTGAAGATAAAGAGGTTCAATTAGAAACTCTAGTAAATTTTATAGGTTAAAATAGTTTTTAAAAATATTAAAATTTAGGTACCTTGGGAATACTTTTATTTTTGGTTTCTTTTTATAAATATCTGGATTATAACTTCACATTAAAAAAAAGTTACCAACATAATCTGTAACAAAGCCACCCTACCAAAAAAATGGTGTCTTAAACCCACAAGCCTTAGTGTATAGATCACCACTGTAGTAATGGTCACCTATTTTTCTGGTATATATAAACAAGCAATACTAACACACACACATGCACACACACAAACACACACACACACACACATTCAAAGGGCTTAATTATGACCTCTTATTTCAAGTTACATGGTCTAAAAGAACTGAATTCAAAATGTTTTAATAAGGTAATTACTTATTTTGTAGCAATGCACACTACCAATATTTTTTTTGAAGTTTGAACTGCATTTTATTTATTTTTTTAAATTTACATCCAAATTAGTTAGCATATAGTGCAACAATGATTTCAGGAGTAGATTCCTTAATGCCCCTTACCCATTTAACCCTTCCCCCCTCCCACAACCCCTCCAGTAACCCTCTGTTTGTTCTCCATATTTATGAGTCTCTTATGTTTTGTCCCCCTCCCTGTTTTTATATTATTTTTGTTACCCTTGCCTTATGTTCATCTGTTTTGTCTCTTAAAGTCTTCATATGAGCGAAGTCATAGGATTTTTGTCTTTCTCTGACTAATTTCAACTTAGCATAATACCCTCCAGTTCCATCCACGTAGTTGTAAATGGCAAGATTTCATTCTTTTTGATTGCCAAGTATATATATATATACCTCCAATGTATGTATGTGTGTATATATATATATATATATATATATATACACCACATCTTCTTTATCCATCCATCCATCAATGGACATTTGGGCTCTTTCCATACTTTGGCTATTGTTGATAGTGCTGCTATAAATTATTGGGGTGCATGTGTCCCTTCGAAACAGCACACCTGAATCCCTTGGATAAATGCCTAGTAGTGCAATTGCTGGGTCGTAGGGTAGTTCTGTTTTTAGTTTTTTGAGGAACCTCCATACTGTTTTCCAGAGTGGCTGCACCAGCTTGCATTCCCAACACACTACCAATATTTTAATTTTTTTAATGTTTATTTTATTTTTGAGAGAGAGAAAGGCAGAGCATGAGCAAGGGAGGGGCAGAGAGGGAGGGAGACAGAGGATCCAAAGCAAGCTACAGACTCTGAGCTGTCAACACAGAGCCCGATGCGGACTCGAACTTATGAACTGTGAGATTATGACCCGAGCTGAAGCCGGCGCTCAACTGACTGAGCCACCCAGGCGCCCCTTAAATTAATAAATCATAAATAAACACTGATTATACTCTTAATTCACATTTAAAAAATCAAATGTAATGCTCCAGATATATTTTAGAGTTTGAAAAAAAATTTGGGTTCCATATGGTAATGGAAATCTACTCAAAAGCAACTCTACATTGCAAAAGATATTGGCACAGTCATGCATCTCACCAACTGTCAGTTCTAAGAGAGTTCTCCACAACAAAATAGCAGTGCTTTGCAGTAAGCCTGCACTCTAAGTAGTTATTTTCTCAGCTAGCTGGTAGACAGACTTCAAAGCACAACTCCAAGGAAAATACTTCGAATTTAAATATCCACAATTGAACATATGAACAAATCTGCTTTATGTTTATCTGACTCACAGGCTACCTAATATTTTAAATTTACTTTACTTCGGTTGCAAATCCATTTGACTCCTTGTAAAAGTAAATTGTGAAAACGATGGCACAGATTGTGCTACTCAACCAAAGCAAGCAGGCCTTAAAGAGAATTAGAGACAAAGAGAAACACAGTTATTACAACCATCAGTTAAAATGCAGCCCATAAAAAGAGGAAGGAAAGGACAGGAAAAAAAAAAAAAAGAGAGAAAGAAAAGAGATGGATTATATAAAACTACTCACTCCGAAGAGAGGAAAGAAGTAGACCATGTTAACTAAAGGTAAATAGAAAACTGTACACTCCTTAGACAAAGCCAAAGTTAATGAAGTATGAATACTTAACCTAATTTATTAGCTGAAAACAAGTTGGGAGGTCAAAACTATAAAAATGGCCAGCAACGACCTAGATTTAGATGTACAAATTGCAATACAATGATCTAAAACTTTATCACAGTTGAAATACTACTTTGAGTCTTATTTTCCTTTTTTCACTTGTTCTGTGCAATATAGTGAAATTAACTCATTTTGTTGTTTAAAAATTAATAAATCTTATAATTTTGGGTCTCTCTCCGTCTCTTTCAAAATAAACATTAAAAAAGGGGGGCAACTGGGTGGCTCAGTCAGTTAAGCATCCAACTCCTGATTTGGCTCAGGTCATGACCTCACGGTTCGTGAGTTCGAGCCCCACATTGGGCTCTGTGCTGACAGAGCACAGAGCCTGCTTAGGATTCTCTCTCTCTCTCTCTCTCTCTCTCTCTCTCTCTCTCTCCCCCCCCTTCCCCCTTTCTCTCCAAATAAATAAACATTTAAAAAAAAGCATATTAGTTATACTTAAACTCTGGACCAATGAGGCATGAACTAACATTAATATCTGGCCCCCAAATTAAATGATTCTGGCTCTAATGAGGAACCACTGTTGCCACTAGTAGCAAAGAAACATTGAGAACAACCAAACACAGCTTTCTATGGTAGAATATAAAATGCTAATCCTTTAAATGTGGCAGAAACATTATGAGTTTTAAATGAGGCAGCATGATCTAAAAACAACATAAACTATTAACTCACTGGTTTATATTTCATATTGTTCCATTGGCAGATATCCTTACTCTTCAAAGCACAAGGAGCGGCCACTTCTGACTGAGCCCAGCATTTCAAAATTGGAAACTCTGAGAAGAAATGGTAGAACATTATATCAGAAAACCTGCATCTGGACTAGATAGAGGTGAGGCCAGTCTTTCATGTTGAGATATCAGTATTCAAACTTTTAATACACAATGTACATGACCTGAATCCATCTATCACATGCTGTTTTATTTTAGCAGCCTGCTCTACATGGATGCTAAGGAATTACAAAATTACTAAGACTGTGCAGAAGTTAAGCATGACTTCTTAACAAATCCCATTACAGTAGGTACCACATTTTAAAAATTTAATGTAGGGGCACCTGGGCGGCTCAGTTGGTTGAGTGTTCAACTCTTGATTTGGCTCTGGTCATGATCCCAGGGTCATGGGATCGAAGCCCACAACGGGCTCTGTGCTAAGCATGGAACCTGCTTGGAATTCTCTCTTTCTCCCTCTGCCCCTCTCCTCCATTCAATCTAAAATAAAATTTATAAATAAATAAATATTAAAAATTTTTTTGAAGTATAACATATATTCAGAAAAATGAATAGATACTAAGCATATAACCAAAAAAATTTCCATTGAGTAAACAAGCCCATATAAAAGAGCATTCAGGCTAAAAACAAACAAACAAACAAAAACAATGAACAATACCAGAATCCTAGATGCTCTCTCAAGAGAGGGCACTTTTTCGGGGCACCTGGGTGGCTCAGTTGGTTGAGTTCAGCTCAGGTCATGATCTCATAGTTCATGAGTTTGAGCCCCACATCGGGCTCTCTGCTGTCAGCATGCAGCCCACTTTGGATCCTCTGTCCATGCTCTCTCTGCCTCTTCCTCATACATGTGCTCTTGCCCACTCTCATACTCTCTCTCAAAAATAAATAAATATTTTTTAAAAAGGGCACTTTTTCAAACTTTAGAGTAATTAAAAGAAAGCAAGCTAGGCTGGATGAACAAATTTAGCAGAATTGAACACTTTATTATTTTTTCATCATGAAAAATATGATGGCAGCAGAGTAGGATTAAAAACTTCCAATCTCCCAGTCTTTAGTGCTACTAATTTGTGACTATTCCAATCAACCCGAATTTGGAGACACAAAGAGCCAAAATCTGAAAGGAGCTTCTTAAAGTCTTGATTCTAGGAAGACTGCAAATGGGGAAAGCATAGTTTTAATTTACACAAATCACACATAAAAACAGAAAGAACTGGTGCGCCTGCGTGGTTCAGTCGGTTGAGCAGCTGACTTCAACTCAGCTCATGATCTCACGGTTCATGAGTTTGAGCCCCGCACTGGGCTCTATGCTAACAGCTCAGAGCCTGGAGCCTGCTTTGGATTCTGTGTCTCCCTCTCTCTCTGCCCCTCTCCTGGTTGTGTTCTGTCTCTCAAAAATAAAATAAACTTAAAAAAAATTTTTTAACGTAAAACAGAGAGAAAAATTATTCCCCAAACCAAAAAGTCATGGCCAACATTTATAACAAAACTAGGTGATAAAGTATCCCCACCAAATACAAAAATCCATGCCAGTGGATACAAAAACACCAATAGTTGCAAGTCCTGCAAATCAGCATGAAGAAACAGAAAGCAGCAAAGGGACAGAGGATCAATGGCTGAAAAAAGAAATACACTAAACATTATATGCCTAATCATACAAGAACACACCACCACCTCTAGTCTTGTCAAAACAATCAAAGCTGAATCTGATCACACATCTGGAGCCAGTGGCCAACTTCCAGGAAACAGAGGCTAGATGAACAGCATGAGTGTAATGTGTAATCACCAAAACCCCAACTATGAGAAATCCAGGTTTCTCAACAGGTGAATTTTTATTTTAACTTTTATTTTATTTTATTTATTTATTTATTTATTTATTTATTTATTTATTTATTTATTT